>NW_013667712.1:1546-32676 GCF_000517525.1 Limulus polyphemus
TACAAGTTACAGTAACGGCAAGTTGTTTGAAATCTATGCTTATAATGCTACAAGTTACAGTAACGGCAAGTTGTTTGAAATCTATGCTTATATTGCCACAAGTAATGGTAGTAGTGAGGTGTCTCGTTTGAAATCTATACTTATATTGCCACAAGTAATGGTAGTAGTGAGGTGTCTTGTTTGAAATCTATACTTATATTGCCACAAGTAATGGTAGTAGTGAGGTGTCTTGTTTGAAATATATACTTATATTGCCACAAGTAATGGTAGTAGTGAGGTGTTTTGTTTGAAATCTATACTTACATTCAAACTTCGATCAAATTAGGGACTTAAGACTATTATTCTTATACATTTCAAACTTGTCTCACCTGACCAAATGTCGAGCAAAAAACTCATCTCTTGACAAATCGTCATTTCCACAACATACAACTATCAGCAGATATCAAACTTAAAACTGACTGTAAGATAGATTATTATTATTACCATGAAAATTATATCACCTCCATCCTCTTGGACCACTGGACGAATTCTTGTTTCCAGGAGCTCCTTTATCATCTGCACTGTTTCATTATCTTCTGGCTGAATTTCTGGACAATAAAAAATTTAACTTACATCCAAAGTCAAATTTTGTACAATGGTTTCAACAGTTTTTGTAGATCTAAATCATCAGTTGCACATTAACAGTTGATAAATGTTTCCTGTTTTAGATGTTTTACTTCTATTTTAATAGATCACCAGAGTAAAAAATTTATTATCCAGCATCTGCTAGAACTAAGCGGAGCGAGATAAGCAAAAATTCCAGTTATGAGAGCATTTTCTTTACAATATTCAACAGGAAAAAATTTTGACACCTAGTTAATGTTCTAAAGTACTGTATTTCTACATCATCTATAACAATAACAATCTTATACAATAATAAATGTCATAAAAAACATTTTTAAGTACAGTATTTTAAATGTGAATCACACTACAGGTGGCTAGCGACTGCATCTTGCCGGCAGGAAAGGATGTTAACAAAGCCACAGCAGCACTACTAAGCTAAATCAAGCATTTGTATTTGGAGGAGTTGAAATGTCTGGTTAAAAGAGTTTTCTGGATATGAAGATGTCAGACAACAAAGCTCTTACTGTATAAACGTAATGTGAGTAACCCACTTTCCTTGCCTTTGTGACAAATCTAAAGTTTATAATAAAAGACAATTATTTAATCTGTAATTTCAGGTTTTACATAAAAGATCCCATCTACCATAAGATTTTTAAAAATATATAACTTTTTTTTCTTTTCAAGGCAACTGTTGGTCACATTTCAATTTTTCTAAATAATCAAGAAGTTTTAATGGTATTTTTCTTCATAGAAAAGTTAAAACTGTAAAATATTAGAGCTCCTTATAAGACAAACATTCATAACTATCTGATTGGCTCTTACTTAACACAATGCTTAAAACATACTAAGAGCACTTCAAAATAGCCATTACTAAACCTGTGTCAGACGGAGGAGGTTCGTCAGTCAAAACTGGCAATCCAGATGCAAAAAAGTCCATAATTGTAGCAAAAATATCGGGTTTCAAAACCTTCCACTCTGTTTCATCTTCTTCCTGGAGTCAAAACAAGACATTTCAAATCCTCTAACTCAGTGTCAACCTTACAAGAAAACCACTCAATAAATGACTCTTAATTTCCTAATGATTAATTACAAATTTCAGTCAAGTACAGAACAACTTTCTTTTAAATAACACAAAGATTAATTATAATTTATTCATACCCCAAAAATAAGTCACTCCATTATACTTATAAATCACTGTTTCACAACTTATTATAATATTAGCATAATGTGCTTCTTTATTCAAGATTAACTGAATGTATATAGTTCAGTAATGGGGCTGTTAATTAATTAATTAACAATTACCACTAAACACCCAGATCTATTTAAGATTAATTTAAGTCTCCTAAGCTGGCCAAACCTCGTGAGATAATATTGCCATTATGGTTAAAAATATCATTAACATTGGGGTTACCCAACTGATGACACAATGAATTCTAATTTTTATAACAAAGAATATAAGAAAAGTATATTTCAACAGCTATAATAATTACCAATATCAGGTTGAATTTTAGTTTCACTCTAAACAGGTAGTTTGCTCTGCTCGGAACTTAATATTAATTTGACATAGATCTACATTTAAAAACTACAATATACTTTTTTTCCAGCCTTAAATAATATGAAGTAACCTTCTTTTAACACCCAATCACCCAACTAAAGTGACATAATTAACATAAGCTAATAAAGTTTGAAACTGTAGCAATCTGTTGGTCATGACACGGGTTTCTTTTAGAACTCTTAATTCTGATACATTAAGGTTTTTTTATCGTGCTCAAGATGTTTCTTAAACAAGTAGAATACAATAAAAAAAGATCTTTATATATGAACAACATTTTTTCCAATAAAGTTTTTAACCTTAAAATTACTATTAAAGTTATTAATTATAAAGCTTAAGAGAAAAGAGAGGCTATTTACTTTAGTAACTGTGATGAAATCTGGTCCAAAGAAAATAGCTTTTACACCTTCAATGCTGAAGAGCTGACGAGCAAGAGGAGATTTGTGAGCAGTCATAGCTGAAGGAAAATCCATTGTACCTTTCTCCAACACTGCACAACCAGGTAAAAACTTAAGGCTGTTGGGATTTGGTGTGTCTTGAGTTTGAATGAACATTGTTCTAGCTAGAAATTAGGTACAATTCAGTCAGTTAGTATAAAATAATATTAAGAACTGTTTACCTGTCATATTAATAAGAATTTAAGCTTTTACATCATTATATACTTTACCCTACCAACAGATAAGTTTTTATGATTGTTCCAAACTAAAATTTTGTTTGCCTTATTAGGCAGGTGTAATTAACAGCATTTCCTTACTTCTACATGGCAAGATCAACCAGCCAATAAGGCCATATCACATTACTGTTCCCATGAAATCACAAACCACATTAATTCCAAGTCTCAAGTACTTGTTTATTAGTTTAATACTAACAGAAAGAGACAATATTTGTGAAGGAGCAAATTATACAAGGTGTATGTTTCTTTCCTTGTTGATAATTGGCCTTGTGTATTACTGCTAAAATCAATTAAATAACATAAATAAATTTAATTGTACACAGTTTAAAAACTTTTATCAAGATTGCTATGTATTTCAACATGGCCAACATGTCTGTTCCATTAATTTAATGAAGCTTTTAAAATGTGTAAACGTAAATTTTGCATTTTATTTAATTGATTTTAATAAGTGTAGGTTTCTTTTTACAACAGAGTTAACAAAAAAAAATATTGTATTATATCCATTAGAATCAATGTGTTAGAACTCCCAGAGTTAAAAGAAACATAGATACAAGTTTTTAACAGCCCATTACCCTAAATCAATGCAGAAACTCTACCGTCTACTATCCAAAAGCAGTAACATTCTCCCTGAAAAGCCAATAAATTTTTTATAAACACAATATATTTGCACTAAAATAACACTTAATTGGGGAAAAAAAAATGCATGACATTGCTCTACAAACACAGTTCTTAAAATAAAGAACAGTGCATGTATTGTAAGACACACCTCACACGTACCTGGTTGAAGGAAGGGAGGTTTCTCAATAAGTTGAAGAACTCTTTTAAGCGGCCTGTTACTAACACAGTTACTAATGCTTCTGCACAGATGATACCTCTGGATTCCATAAAGATGCCTCAGGTTCTGAAGTTGAATTCCTTCTCTAAGAAGAAAACTATGACAAAGAGAGTATCATTACATATAAAAATATATTTATTACTGGAAACCCTACATTTATAGTTCAAAAAATGTATGAAACTTTATACGAGTTTAAATAACAAAACTGTGTAACAATGGCTAAATATGTGAGTAACACAAAAATATTCAGAGATCAAGTTGTTTTCCTGATTTATTTTTCAACCAAGATGAGTTGACCCTAAACTACTTTTCAGGAACAAACTTTAAGATAGAAAATAAAGAGATCTCAAGTTTAATATACAACTTTATGACTTCTGTTCACTTTCTTGAAATATTTTCTCTATATCACTCATTAAAATTATGTAATTATAGTTTACAATTAGTAACTTGTACGTAAATCCTAACAACCCATGAGTGAAAGTAAAACCATTCTACTTCTGCCATATACAGTACTGACAAGGCTCTTCAGGCCAGCTGGAATATAACAGAAAAAGTTGTGGTCTAGATGCTATATATGTCCACAATTTTCATGAACAATTACTGTTATTGTGTGAACCAGATTAAACAAGTGAAATGTAATCATTATCAACTGTACTTAAGTAATTTAAAAATGAAACTTTTAAGGTATTAATAACACAGCATTATTTATTTTTATACACACAGTTATACTAAAGTTGAAATGATACATAAAATAACGTGAAACTTGAAGCCTATAAATTGAGTTCAACAGTATTATCATTTTTTATGATGGAAAAATGGCTAGTTTAGTGTTTTAACGAAAATGAAACTGGAAGTGTGATTAAAATATAAATCATATATGTATAACAGTATAAACATATAATAACACTGAAAAACTAACATATATATCACAATATAGTAGAAATAAGCTGATTAATCCCATACTATTTGTTCCAAAGTGTGACTCCTGAATGGAGGTGACTTGTTTCTTCGTGACTTACAGAATAGAACTCGTATTTGAACATTTATGATACTCAAGTATTCAACCATAACATACTTGTCATATAGTCCTTTATTTATTTGACAATATACAGAATGGTCGTGGGTATTACTCCAGCCAATTTTTATTTTTAATAAGATTTTCAAACATTTTTTTTTTCCTATCACTATATTACCTAAAACTTAAACATTATATTCATAATTTGTAATACGTTTATTTAACCTTTAACTGTACACATGTGCAATATCTTAGAAAGACTAGTTCAATGTACTTTTATTTTTCTATTGCTTAGTTTAAAAAAAAAGGTTGAGTTATATAAGTTAACTGATAACTTGCAAGTGCATTAGACTGTTGTCAATCGGATACGACTGAAACTGACTCATAGTGGATAAAGTTTTAAACGGCTCACATAAAGTTATGTAAGGCTTAAAATATATAACGTGTTACACTTACATGACAGTTAGTGAATCGGAAATAATCAGAACCTATATTGCAATATTTTAATTACCTGTTCATAAGATGAGAACTAAAACCATTTCTACGAGTATAAGAAAAAATACGACCAAAACTACATCCACTTGCTTTCATTGCCGCCATTTTAGTTACCCTGTTTCGTAATGTTTACGAAAATTAATCTGGAAATAAATATATTATACATGTTCTGTAATTTCAAAGTAATATGATAAAAGTTTTTCGTGAAATTTGATTTGTCACCACTTATTATATTGAATTTCACTAATATAATGTCGTGCGTTATTGTTTCGTTTTTGTTCTTAAATATGATATAATATTATTATCGTAACATTGATGTATGATCTGTTTTTGGACCTTCTGTGATACCACAGAGCTTTCCTTATATCTATTTTATTATGTTAATATCAATTCAAATTACGTTCTTGTGTGTCAGAGAGCTATTGGTTATCATCCCGTTTCTGTTAAATCGCGCTCCACAAATTAAGGTTGTGCTTCGCAATAAGAATGGCGGTAAAATCTCACTATTCGATAAGACAAGAGTAACCCAATGTTAAAGTTACTTTGTAACCTGAACCTCACCCATGGTTAGTGCATATAAATATATGCTTCGAATGAAAATAATTTTTTTTAGAATTATGTTTTCTTAAATGTTTGTGCTTTATTTTTGTTCCTTTTTTTAATTAATCATAAGACGAAGGATAAAAAGGATATTTTTTCTTAATTGTCAATACCTTCTGTCCCTAATTTCTACCACCTACTTTACAATGTTATTTAAATATATTGGTAGTAAGTAGATAATAAAATGTTATGAAGTTACTAGGCATTAGCTCATAATTATGGTTCAACGAACTATAAAAATTTAATCGTGTTAATATATTTGATTAGCACTAACTCCTTAGTGTTTTTATTTTTTAACGTGTCTGGCTTGAGTCATTTGATAAATATTTGTTAAGTTTGTTTATTTTTCCTGTTAACTTATTTGACTAAATGAAGTATATTTGTCTGAAAACAGCATCATTACATCAGGGGCGTAGCAGAATTGATAAAAAGGATGAAGACGAACCACTTACCAAACAACAAATAAAACTTATGCTTTTTTGAGGTGTTATGAGAAATATGGTAGCATGCATTTTCAATAACAAAATTGTTTGTTTCGAGGGCGAATTTGACAATAGTAAAAACATCATGTTCACAGTCATGGACAAAAACCACTTCTATAATCAGACGCGTACGCAGAATGTTTGAAAGTGGGGTTCTAACTTGTGAAATCAAAAGCTAATGCTACGGGGGTGTGGGGGCATGCGACTATTTCAAGCAAAAAAAAAAATTCTAATGTTTCGTCAGATTAATGTAGACTATGTAGAAAACGTTAAATACCATAAGAAGCAATAACTATTGTATTTTAATTTTTCCAGAGAAGTGCCTGTCCCCTAGCAATTATGTCAAAACTACATAATGGAATATTTTTGCTGTGCTTACTATGAGTATTCAAACCAGAGTTTTAGCGTTATAAGCTCCCAGACTTACCGCTAAGCCATCAGAGACGGAAGGTATCAGATTGCCTGAATGTAGAAACACATATGTCACGAACAAGATTCTTTTTAAATATTGTTTTAGGGAAAATTTGTACCAAATGCCCATAAAAACTATATACAGTTTGAGTTTGTTTAAATAATAATGCTTTTGGAAAGTTCCTTATTTTCAAACATACTATAAAGTATAATGTTTATTGTAAAATATTTTGCATTGATAACAAAAATACTAAGTCTACTTGCAGCCGTCCGTAAATTTGAGGTACTGATCAGATAAGAGGCAGCTAGTTAGCAACACACTACCATCAACGTAGGGATTGGCTGTTACTTTAATAACGCACCTACAGCTTAAAGTGCTGGAAATATTTTGTGGTAATTGGACGGATTAGAACCCGGCTTGTCAGCTCCGAAATCCCCAGCTCTACCACATGTCTACTCCATGCTCCATAACAATGATAAAACTACAAAAATACATTTCATTTATTCTATTGTCATATTCATTTTTGCACAATCCTAGTTCACTTATACATACTTGATAATAAGTAAAGATGTAGTGAACATGTATTATTGTACCCAGATATTAAAGTACAATATTATGATTAATTGTCTCAAACTCTCTGTCTTAGAAATAATTTTAGTGTTGTCTCTTAATTTTTCTAGTCAAACTGAAGTATGTTTTATGTTAAAACAGCTACTATGGACAGGATTAAACCAGTCTAAATGCTGTTTCGTCTTCTTGAAATCTGCCAAGCTCTCCATACCACTGATTCACTCTCTTCATCTGTGTCATTAAAACAATATTTTATTTCTATCTTTGATAAAAGTATCAACCAAAAACGACTTTTTTTAAATTCTTAAATATAAAATGAATTGTAAAATCGTTTTAATTTTATCTTTATTTCACCTTATTGCTTATTATATTTTGTAAAGTTTATCGAACAAATAAATAGAAAGAACTAGAAAGTGAAATAAATCATAGATGAACTCTAAATGTTCCACCACAACTAACGAGTTAAATATTACAAACTTTGTATCATAATGTTAGAACATTAATTAAAGCCAAAGTGATCAAAGCTAGCATGATAAAACAATATGTAAGCTATAAATACCCTTTAAAAATGCCAACATTCTAACTACAAAATACACCCATATGTAGATATCAGAAACTAATCTCAATAAATTTTTTTACAGAAATATATTAACCATATTTAATCAAAAAAACAAGCATACGAATCACCATAGAGATATTATCACCACAGTTAGTCGCAAAAACTTAAAATATTTTCAACGCAGATGATCCAAACTAATTTGACGAATCACTATAGTTTGTCAAAAAACAATAATATGAATCACAATAGTTAATCAAAAAGCAACTAGAAGGCACTCAGTAGAGCGCATACCTCCGCCACACAGCGTTGATCATATTCGGCCCTCAAAAAATACGAAAATCTGTCCGTATGTCCGTCGTTATCAATGGACACGGACCATTTGTGGAAGGACAATGTGAAATAATATTTTACATATGTCCACCAAGTTTCATCAAACTCCGATCATTTGTGACTGAGTTATAGAGCAAATATTGTGTGAAAAATCGGTCTCCCCGTTTTTATTTTCGTGACCTTGACTCTCAAAAAACTAATCACTTCTAAGTTTGGTCATAGTCTAAATTATACCAACTTTCGTCCAAATCCATTCAGCCGTTTTAGAGAAATCTTGCTGAAAAACAAACAAACAAGCACACACACACACATACAGGGGTGAAAACATAACCTCCGTCCACATTCGGTGGCGGAGATAATAATGAGTTAATCAGATAATAATTTGAATCACAGAATTATTCTTTTCTACCTCAGATGTTAAATAATCCTTTAAATAAACACGTTGAAGAGAATACTAAAACCACTTAGTAAAAGTTAAGATTTAGAAAAAAAAAACAAATTACTGATTAACTTACTTGACCTGTTAAATTTGCACAGTTAGAAAAGGTTCAGTAAAAATTTCAATAAAATATCTGAAAATATGGTCTGTTTTTGAATCCAGAAAACAATGGAAAAAACAATAAAAAATTGAAGTTACTTTCTTTAGTTATATAAGAGGAATACTGCGCATGCAGGTTATTTAATGGGAAAAGATACCTCGTCGGATGGCAGCAGTCATCAAATGTTATCAATAAATGTATTAACAACCCAAGTCATATAAATATATATATATACTGCCATTTAGAAATGTGTAACAAAATGATTGTTTTGTTTTATTTAGAATTTCGCGCAGTTACTCGAGGGATATCTACGCTAGCCATCCCTAATGTAGCAGTGATAGACTAGAGGGAAGGCAACTCTTTTACCAGCTAATAGTGGGATCAACAGTTACTTTATAACGTCCCACGGCTAAAACAGAGCGAGCATGTTCGGTGACGGGGAGTTGAACCCGCGACCTCATATTCCAAGTGAAGCGCCCTAACAACCAAGACTCGTAAGAAATTGAAGGATTAAAAATTTAATATTTGCGTAATATCATGAGGATGTGTTGCTTTAATATGAAACAATATTCGACTTTCAAACATACCGAAAACTAATATCTTATTTTTAATTTGTAACTTTAGCGCAAATCTACAAAATAGTTTATCTGCTTTCAGTTCAAAGCTTGGAATCAAATTCCTGATTTTAGTGTTAAAGTCCGTAAACTTACCGCTGACCCACTGGGGTCTTTTTTAATTAATAGTGAAGAAAAAAACGTACTGTTCAGTATCTTCAAATCTTTATATTTATTAAAACATAATGTTATGTTTAAGAAAAGTAATATGTCCGTTTGACTAAAGCTTATTATGACAGACTTATTACAAACCATGATTTATCTAGTCTATGATTGTAAATTATTGTCATAAAATAAGTCTCTCAGTGGATCAGCGGCATGTCAACAGAAATATTACGCTAAAATTCGGATTTTGATACCTGTGGTGGGCACAGCACAGATAGTCCATTGTGTAGCTTTGTGCTAAACAACAAACAAACCAAAAAGTCATGAAACGAAAGTTTAATATCATCAATCAAATATTTTTTTATTCTTGTTACTGGAAGATTTAGATTATTTGGTCCGTTAAATGAAATTTCTAATTTTAAACAATGAACTTTGGGTGTTGTGTTCACCGCGGGGAATCGAACCACGGATTTTCGCGTTGTAAACTTGCTGCAAACACACCGAGGGTAGGGGGACACAACAGTCGTTACAAATTACTCAAGCCAAATTTCACCATTAGTTTAAAAACACATTGTCACAACATTTCGTTTACTTACAAGGAAAAATATACTTGTTCTTTGTCATTATCATCACCAAAAAACTATATATTATCTGCTTTCCTCGTAATTTATTACTATCCCTTATAAGCAGTTTTAGGATTTGAAGAATAATACGAAGCCTACAGAAGAAAAAAAAAAGTATTTCAATTTTCATTGTGAAAGTTTTATTTCTTTGATTTTTTTTAATATAACTATTATCAAGACAGAAATTTTTAACACCTTTACTTGTACATTTTCCAAAACATTAATTCTTACGAGTGTTATCATTATTTAGGTTATGATCAAATTAAACAAAATGAACTGGAACAACCGAGTCAGAAGAGTTGTTAATTTTAGTATTTTCAACCTGACAAATGAGCTTGTTCGTTGAATTTCGCGCAAAGCTACTCAAGGGCTATCTGTTCACAATTTAGAAGTGATAGACTAGAGGGAAGGTAGCTAGTCACCACCAACAACTCTTGATATAACCTTTATCAACGAATAGTGGGATTGATCGAAACATTGTAATGCCCCTACAGCTGAAAGAGCAAGCATATTCAGTGATCATCGGATTACCAATTTAGAATTCTAAAACACCTAATAACTGGTAATGTAGAATTAAAGGAATGAAAGTACAGAACGTTTGGACGAGTTAATTTATTTGTCATCAAGTGTTGTATCGAGCATAAATTATCTATTTCAGTTCTTTAAATAAATATGTACATTAAAAAATAAAATATGAAAAGTACTGGTGCTGTGGTTGACTTGGAGATCGCAAGCAATATTTTGTGAAAAAATAAAAACAAAATAGACATGAATAAACGTCAAATGATATATATATATTGGATAACCTTATTTTCTTTCCTCGACTCTTCAAGTCCACAGATAATCGAAAGGCAAGTTCAAAAGTATCCGAAAAACGCTGATTCTGGAAAGGTTATACCGAGAATAAACGAACACGGACAACGGAAAAAAACTTGTGGACAAAATCTTTACTTACCTACTGACCGGCTTATGATTTTTTTATAGCCATAATAAAGGGAGCTCTATTAACGATCTCTGATTGTAGAGGGCAGCAATGTATCAGTATTGCACATAGATTTATCTTCTGACCAGTGAATGGATTTGTTTGAAAGATGACGGTAATACACAACGCACTTTGACAAACTGTTGTACCGAATTTCAGTTCCTCCTCAAACCATATTTCTGTAACTGGGCCAGTGAAACAATAACTATATATGTAATTATGTCACGTAAATTTTCTTCGTCCAATAGTCTGTAAACGTTGTTGATTCGATTTGCAAGCTGAATGTTCAGTGATAAACTTATACTTATTGTACTTGATGAATCATAAAGAACGGTGGTTGATAATGTACAGCTACTGGGCCAAAGTTGTATGTAACAACTGTGGTTGACAATGTACAGCTACTAGGCCAAAGTTGTATGTAACATTCGTCGAAAAATTTATTCTATACAACGCTTCACAACTATTTTACTCATTACGCTCCTTTGCCGTGTGAATAACATTTTCAAAACTTTACGAGGTGAAAAGTGGCAGAGAAAATAAGAAGAGCAGTAAAAACTACGAAACCGATTCTGTAAGGTGCAATAATTTTAAATGGGTGTAAAAATTGAAGGAAATAATAAAAGTTGTTGAATGAAATAAAATAGAGAAAGTGAAATTTAAATTTTCAAATTATTATTACTATTATATACAAGTATATAATGTAAATAATTTTAGAAATTACAGAGTGATGGCAACTAGATGAACTTATTAACTGTACAAAATACAAACGAAAAACAACTTGAAACATACACTAGTATTTTGTATTGTGAGCTCTTTGCTTTACACGTAGAATTACAATTGTTTTCATGCTGCCAATTGTAGAATATTATTCCAAATATCCTGTGTAACTTCCCTCAATGCAACCAAATTATGACTTTACTTATTTATGTTCTCAGTTTTTACATAAACAAATACAACGTGAAGAAGAATGTTAATATTAGGAGTCTATGTAGTCCAAGCCATGGATATGAGTGTTCTTTACCGTCAATATATTGTTTCACCACTTTCAATATTTTTGAGGAATGGTATGATGGATTGCAATCTACCTGTAGCTATCGGTAGTCATGGAGCCATTAATTTTGTGTAGAACCCCAATACCATTGGATGAAATGTAGCTCAAAATTTGGTGATCTCCCATCATGCTTCGCTGTAGCTATTGTATGTTGACTGTCATACTACTCTCTCCTCTACCAATGAACAAAGTTTTATTGACTGTTGCCAAACTATTCAGATTTGGATTCATGTGGATACAGTGTACATTTCCAGCTTTGTTCATTCCACCATCTGTGGTCCAATTCCCATCTCAACTTTTCGGCTTGTTACCGCTTCTCACCAGCAGTTTTGAAACAGCTAAACATCCACTGAGAACACTTTGTGTTAGTGTTTTCAAGGTAACAATCACAACTGTATTTACTGCAAGGTCATTAGCAAAATTTCTCTTGTAAAGAAAATACCATAAAGTGCTTAAGATCACTTTTAGAGTTTCTAATTTCTACCTCAACCTCCTTTAATATAAGCAACAACAGTTTCACCTACCTTCTTCAGTCTTGCATACAGCTCTACAGAAACATGAATTCTTGCCACAGATTTACATGGAGCATCTTTGACAAGCAAAAATGTTATTGCTATATGCTTGTCATATGACATTTCAGTATTGAGAGCCACAACTGGATTCAAACTACTATTAATCGGGATAATATCATTGCTTTTTATAATTTCTATAGTGATGTGGCACTTTCTGATTAGTTGGATGACAACCAATGATGCGGTAAACTATCAAACATGACACCACTCTGTTGCAGCTCATTTTCACATAATAAAAAAGTGGTATTCCCATAGTATTTGCCATTCATACTGCTTTTCTTTATCATTTCCATAATTTCTTTAATACTGTATATCAAATTATTAATACCAGGGACAAAACAAAAAAGAGAGTAAAAAACAGGCTTTCTGATGTATCAGTACATTAGTGCTGAGAAAAGTATTACAAAATAACACTTAAAGATACAGGTATGTGTGTGTGCATGTGTTTGTATTAAAGCATTAGGAATAAAACTGCCCACAAAGTTTATTAGACATGGGAGAGTGTGTACACATAATAGGGTATTAAAAGTAAACTAAATTATAAAATTCACCACAGATATAGGTGTGTGCTTACATACTACAGCATAAATAAAAAACAAAAAGAGACAAAAAACACTGTTTTGATTTAAGTGTGAGTGAGTGTGTACATGTACCAGAGCATTAGCAGAAAACACATATACACAAAACAAAGCTATTATACATATAGGTATGTTGATTTGTATCTGAGCATTTTAAGCACATGAAAAAAAGAAAAAAGAAAAGAAAAAAAACGTACCAAAAAACTATTAACATAAACACAGATATTAATTAATATATTGAAAAAATTATTTGCAAAGTTTCGAATATCCAAATATAAGCTGTGTATTGAAGGCTTGAGGATAATTATTACTCCAAGTGGGTGGATGTTATCACAATCAGAATTTAAATGTCTGTTAAGGACTGAAACCTTCAAAATTAGTTAGTAAAGCATTCAATCTCTAACACTTTGAACTGCTA
This sequence comes from Limulus polyphemus, assembly GCF_000517525.1. Taxonomy (NCBI): domain Eukaryota; kingdom Metazoa; phylum Arthropoda; class Merostomata; order Xiphosura; family Limulidae; genus Limulus; species Limulus polyphemus. The sequence continues at coordinate 15,155 of NW_013667712.1, forward strand.
AGCACCAACTTTCAAAAGTACATTAGAAATTATTATTATACAACTTTGTTTCTATTTGCAATAAACTTTTTTGCATTTGTTAAAAAAAGGGAAAACACTACTGCTATCTTCACTAAAATTTATTTATTTCCTCCCCACCTGTACACTTGAACAACCAGACAAAAAAAAGTGAGTTTCATTAGTTTATTAAACTTTACCTTTCATTCTTGTCAGACTTTTCCTGCTAACATAGACACTAATTTCTATTCATAATTAGTTTTTATATCTATTTTTTACTAACTACTATTGTCTGAGAAAACCAATTATCAAGAATCAAGAAAACCAGTACTTCTACCATATGCAAAATTATTCAGACACTATATTTAAATTAATCAACGAAAGTATAGTTTCTAGTAAGGATCGCAAAAATTACTGGGACTTTCCGTTTATAATAATGTTTGTTCAGACCCTAGTCTACAGTTTCTTTTGATAGGTTTCTTATAAAAACAACATTTCTTTAAAACAAATTTTACATAATTAAGCTTTCTATATATATATTTGAGTATGAATACTACCCCCTTCCACACAAACATACATTTTAATCTTTCTAGCTTCAAGAAATATTCCCCCATTTCTCTAAAACTATGTACTAAATAAAAACAAATACTGTACACTCATAGAATTTTATCTAAATACAGATTGGGAAAACTATTAATTTGTAGGGAGGAATGAGCCAGAATGAAGTTTACAGAGCAAAAGCATCAGTGAACAGTTTCTCTTGTTCCTTTTTGAACATCTGTTTGCTTCCTGTTGCTGTTGATGGAGAAACAGCACGGCCAACATAGCTGAAACAAAATTTCAACATACAATTTTTATACACATAACAACTGTTAACTAATTGTTTATCCCACTAAAAATTGTTAGACAAAAATCAAATTTAAAGAAAAAGATCAAACACTAGCTTATAAATACTTTAGCATTGTCTGGTAATTCACTCCTGAGGATGACATTGCAACGTCGAAACATGTAGAGTCGTCAACTTTTTGAAGGCCATAGATAGGCTTAAATAATATGTTTTTAATTGTGTACCAGTTTTAACGTTGAATATTATTTATGATTTTAACTTTATACCCAAGTGCCAAAATACAATAACTAGCTTAATTGTTGAAGGAACATGGATGACAGTTATATAATATAAACTTCTGTTAAAATCATGTTACTTACATTTAAATAATTTCTACAAAATGAAACTTACATACTTTCAACAATTGCCTATATAGTGGTGCCGCTCAGAGGCATAGCACAGAATACGTTGGCATTCCTATAAATTTTTCTCATTGAGCCCCCTTCCTATCCAATTTATTATAATGCTATGCCCCCCCCCCTACACCACTAGGTCTTCAGGGACAGTTACTACAACCCTGATGCTACTTACATTTAAACAGTATTCTATGTAATGATGCAACATACTTTCAACAATTTTCTACATAATGATGCTATTTACTTTTCTGCATCATCATGATACTTGTATATTCCATACCTTATTATACATGATGGCACAATTAAAAAACTATCAAGTTTCCTTGCAAGTGATATTTTAGCCTAATACCTAATAATAATAACAAATACAGTAACAAGCTTGTTTGTAATAAACTGACAATAGTTATTTTTTTAAGTACTCACTTAATGTGACGTAGATCATTAATATGGCGAAGACAAGACTCCACACGAGGCTGCACATGACCCCAGAAGCCTTGGTTTTTATGTTCTTCTTGAGCCCAGGTTATCTTAGCATTGGGGTATTTTTCAATCTCATCTTTTAGCAGATCAAATGGGAAGGGGCACAGCTAAGGAAAGAAGAAATAGTTACCTGGTAAAATCTGAGAGAACTGTAAATAAAAGTTATATAAACACTTTATTTAAAACAAATTACATTATCAGAAATAATACTTCTTATAACAAAGTCTATAAAGTTGTACCAAATTAGTTTTAGAACTTAAACTTATCAAGCTATATACTTTCAACAGTTTTCTACATAATGATGCAATTTACTTTCAACAATTTTCTAATTAACAATGTTCCCTGCTATTAAACAATTTTCTAAATAACAATGTTCCCTACTATCAATTTTCCATGTAATGATGCAATTTACTTTCAACAATTTTCTAAGTAACAATGTTCCCTGCTATTAAACAATTTTCTAAATAACAATGTTCCCTACTATCATTTTCCATGTAATGATGCAATTTACTTTCAACAATTTTCTAAGTAACAATGTTCCCTGCTACCCTACAATCTTCTATGTAATAATGCTACACATATTAAAAGTTTTCTACATAATGAAGCTACATACTTTCAACAGTTTTCTACATAATGATGCTATATACTTTCAACAGTTTTCTACATAATGATGCTATATACTTTCAACAGTTTTCTACATAATGAAGCTATATACTTTCAACAGTTTTCTACATAATGAAGCTACATACTTTCAACAGTTTTCTACATAATGAAGCTATATACTTTCAACAGTTTTCTACATAATGAAGCTATATACCTTCAACAGTTTTCTACATAATGACAATTTACATTTAAACGCCATGTTTCATACCATGTAAAAGCATAAACCAGAGGTCAAGAATTACATTACACAAACACAAAATAAAAATCATGGGTACATGGATTACATAACATAGATGCAAAACAAATATAATTTATTCTTTATGTAAGGACAGATAAAAGAATTATCTCATCATACTTGCTCCACTGTAGTGATTGCAATATCCGACTCTAGATTCAATTTCTTCCTTTCTTTAGCCAGATCGTAATACACTTTACCAGAACACAGGATAAGCTTCTTAACTTTTTCTGGAGCTTTGCTTGCCTCACTTTCATCTGGTATAATACGTTTGAATGTGGTTCCTATTGAAAAAGAAACAGTGTACTGTTAGATGTAGACAACCAAGTATTTCAGTGAAATTGATCCATTTTGAAAGTATTTTTTACACAACCAACTCAGCACGTACATCCACTAAACTATTTATTTACACAACCAACACAGCACGTACATCCACTGAAGTATTTTTTACACATTCAACACAGCATGTACATCCACTGAAGTATTTTTTACACAACCAACTCAACACGTACGTCCACCAAAGATGTAGTAATTTTCAAGATGTGTTTCAAACATACAAGTAACCATGGAGATCTACAAGGTAGGTTTGAGAACTTTATTGGACTGCAAAACAACGTTTCAGCTTCTCTACTGAGGCCTTAGTAGATAAACTGAAATCTCCTCCCCTTTTCATTCAACAGGCTTTTGTAGTACATTAAAGTTTTCAAACCTCCTATGTCTACACTGCTTAAAATTCTACTGAAACAACACAGAGATCTTTTGTACTGAATTATAAAAAAAAGTGAATCTTTCTAAACGAAAAAAATATATGTAGATAAAACTGATAATCATTCTAAGATTAAATAATGATATTAATCAAAAATCATATTATAAACTTTAACCAGAAAAAATTTAAGCTTTCAGAAATAAGAATTGCCTTAGCTACAAAACTTTACCCCACACTTCAGTTCTAATAACACTTCAAATTTAAAAAGTGCTTTGGTCACAAAATTTAAATATTTAAGACTTGTGAAATGCTTTAGTCTCAAAATTTAAATATTTCAAACTTAAAAAGTGCTTTAATCATAAAGTGTAAATATTTCAGACTTGAAAAAAGGCTTTAGTCACAATATATATACATACTCCAGACTTCAGAAATGTTTTAGTCACAAAATGTAAATATATCAGACTCAAAAAATGCTTTCACCACAAAAGCATAGGAGAATGTCAACTAAAATGAAATACTAACAAACAATGTTTTAATAGGAGACACTGAGAATTAGTACATATTTTTTTTTGTACTAAAATCTAAATATTAAACATAGCCCTAGAGTACAAGCTATACAATACTTAATATGCTGTTAGATTATGAACCAGCTTTACGTGTCACAGGCGAAGATGAGGCATGCTTGTGCAATCTCATCCTGCAAGATTACGAGTACTGACAGAAAGTTTCCAGAAATTCACCCATGCACTAAAAGAAGTGATTCGTCCAAACAGACAAAGCACTTACCTCAAATTTAAGAATGTCATTCTCAAATAATATATTAACAATCAAAAAGATAATATTCCAACCTGTGGGTTTATCTTAACCCAAGTGCTACCGTACTTGAAGGTTAAAATAACTGAATGTGGGAACTACATTTGAGTTCTTCTTCTGTGTTATGGGTAGAAGTCAAAGTGCATGTGCTTTAACCCATTTACTGAAGCTGGGACATAAATTTCCCATTGTCGATGTAGTTTACGCCTTCTCTGCTGGATCCAGGTTCGTCATCTTAACTATCATCACTAGATGAAGAGCTAGCATTCTCTTGTCTCCTTGCTTCTTCATCATCACACATTTGAACACCACTTGACTCACTTTCACTATCTTCTGAGCTATCCGAGTCAAGCACATGAAGCATATTTACATAGTAATTAGGGTTACTACTCGACGCTCTAGCAATGCAGACACAAAACAAATTCAGAGTTATAGTTAACATTCCTTCTCCCAAGCACATTCAGTTAGTAAATAAACAATGGAACCTGTTTCAAAATATGCTCATTCACCCTAAGGACTAGAGGTAAAAACAAAATACATTTAACCCTTTCGAGACAGGTCATGGGTGAAAGGCCATGTCATCTCGTTCGTTAACTTGCATTCAAAATTTCATTGAATTACTATTTCAAGAATTTATGTCAATAAGTTTGGTATCAAACTGTAGATTATAATTCAAATTTTAGTACTATAGATTACTCAATTTTTTAACTTAAAAGTACATATTAAAAAAACAGATAAACATCGTTTTTTGTGTGTCACAAGGTATGTTGAATGCAGAACTGGTTCAAATTAGATGTTTGTGAAATCTATAGCTTCATACGAATTAGAAACTCAAATTACCAATATTTTTGATTTGCTAAGATATTACTCACGTAATAAATCAAACACAGTGGCACCCTGCCCACCTCTTTCCATTTTTGGAATAATAATTGAAATGTGACTATTTTACAAAATACAAGTCAACTAAAACACAGCCATAACAAATTACTTTGTACAAACCTAAGGTCACTTTTATGTTATTGGATACCATAACATGAATGCACATGTACCACATCATTATAACTTCATATTGTTAGCCAGACACGGTTGAAAGGTCAATATAATAAAAATAATAAATATATATAAATGTATAATGTTATGAGATTTAAGCTATTTATTCTAAACACTTATTTTTTCGTATTATAATCTGTGTTCATTCTAGAATGAAAGAGGCATAATTTATATTTATTTCCTAATTTTTTATGGTGGTTACAAGATTGGTCAAATCTACCGAACCCGTACAGAGATTAATTACTGAAAATAACAGATGAAATATCAAACGTTTCTCAAGAAAAAACTTTATAACTATCTGGACATATCTGATGCATAAAAGTATTTTTAATCTTAAAATGAAAATTACTTTGCATGTTAGATAGGCAACATGCAAAAAGAAAAAAAAGGCATGAATAATATATATCAAGCAACAAAAATGTTTGAAACTGTGTACATTTAATTCTTAGAAACAAGAGATACAAAAGGAAATTACTCTAATAATCCTCCATTCAAAGACAAACAACCAAATCGTTATATAGGGTGTAATACAATTTTCAATTACCATAATGGCTTCATGTATTTTAGACAAAATTGAAAACAGTATTAATTTGTATAAGTTATGTCTCAGAAACATTATTATTCTGCTAAACCTTAACCTCATTCTTAAAATTTAAAATCAGGCAACAATACAAATATAACTCCAATTTCAAGAAGATGAAAAAAAAAGTTGTGACTATTGATAAAACGTCGTAGTAGTTCCCAACGTAACAAAGATATTTCTTCTCAGTAGCTCAGTGCTAAGTCTGAGGGTTGATGACACTAAAAACCAGAATTCAATACCCAAAATGTGTACTCATTCCAGTGTATAACTTTGCACAACAAAATAAAGATGTCAAAAAAAAAAGTTAAATAATTCTGACGGCTAAACTGAATGCACCAATTTAGATGTTACGAGTAGTGGCAAATTAGAAGGTATGTATGTACTTAGAGTGCGTGTGTAAAAATTAACAACCTACTGTACCTTCAATCATGTCATCAAAACTGGATTTTGCATCCGGGTGACGCAGCAAAGATTTGGGCGTGAAGATAATAAGCTGTCAAATAAGAAAAAAAGATATTAAGTAGTATTACAGATCATTATTATTATAAACCACATCCTGAATAGTTTAGACTATATAATAAATTCTTAATGAATATAGTCTACTGGAAGACTTCTAGGTTGAACAACTGAGCAAGACACTTTCAAATTTTCTTTTTAATATTACTTTGAAACTCTGCTTGTGATGCTATACTTTGTGAAATGAGTATTAATAACACACTAATAATTCTGGATTTCCTATAATAAGTTGCTCAGTGCTTTTATGGCTGGTCCTTTCAAGTGGGCAGCAAGATGGATAGCTTGCTATTCATTTCTATAAACATTTGCTCCCAAGTTACTATTGATTAAATCTGATTGTCTCGTGGAACTGTTCCATTGTAATGTATAGCTTTCCGTTAATGAAATACATAAACTTAATCCTAATAAACTTGTGACCCCTGAATTGGTTGTTTCTTGATGAATGTCAGTGAATAAATGGTAAATATACTTACAGAAGGCATAATATTTAACACCAAGGATATCAACCAAAGGCTATTTTAGATATCACAATCTTCTACATATTTAACTGCATATTGCTACTTCTAAATTCTTTAACATGCTCTTCAGTTTTCTAACATTGTCCTAGAAGACTACTTTCAATTTTTTTGTTCATATCTTATATATCACTCTTCTAAGTTTTTTCCTATACACTGGTACAGTTTATTAAAATGAAAAGGTACAGTTAAAATGGTATTTGATTAGTTATACTTTTCACAAGACATTAGTGTTAGGCCTATTATATTTTTTAACACTGCACTCTTTATCTAGTCTTTTAGGGATTTTTAAGAATTAGAAGAGTAAATAATGTTCCAGACATATCCATTGCTGATGATGCATTTTGCTTATTCCAGAGCTCATCAGGCTGGCTGTGATACAACAAACACCCTAGTGGGTGGAACACTATTTATATAAGCCATTTGTTACAACAACAATTTTTATGGTGTGAATGCCTTTTCTAAGCTGGCAAAAATAGATAAATCAGGGTTCAAGAAAGAAAGAAATATTTATGGAAACTTTTTTAGGAAAATAAATAATAATGAATGTTTTCTTTTTATGTCAAAGATTTTTGGTAGTATATCTTTGTGAGAAAGTTTGACTAAAAGGATGATCATGCAGTGTTATTGAAGTGTTTTATGTCTACATTTCCTCATAAAAGTTTATCTCAAAAAGTGAGTAAAAGTTATCAATCTCAGAAGTGGCCAGTTGAAAGACCACCACATAGCATTTGTTATCAGAAGTGTAAGTGACATTTAAAATGAAAATACATTTGAGAAATTGCAGATAAATTAACAGCAGTTTGGAGAGTTTGTTGAGCTCTAAACATAAATAGTTAAATTTAATTAGATTTAAATAAATGTATTAATAATACTTATACACCCGTAATTAGTGGTATCGCTTGTTCTATATTGGTTTTAAAAGACATTCCATGTACTAGCAAATAAGCTCAGTCATAGTCTAGGAATTGCCTTATGATTGTTTTCTTTGACTGAAATACAGAAATAATTAAAATTGTTCTAGAGATATTATGTGAATAATAAATAATATCTAGTAGTTACTGGGATCAAAGAAAATCAAATAGTTTGTAAAAGTTAATATCAAACCAGATCAGACACGACTAATTTGTGTCTTTCAAGCTCAAAATTAAAAATAATGTATCTACATAACTTGAATAGTTAATATAAATAATAGTGGCTATTTTTATTTTTTTTCTCCAGCAAATAGATCAGGATTATCCAATGCACCAGCTGTTGGACATCAACATGATTGTTGTTGATTGTAGTACTCCAGCTAACTACTTTCACGTTTTGAGGAGACAGATTATTTTGCCTTTCCGTAAACCAGTAAGTTTTCTGTATTTTCAAAGAATTTAATTTCAGTCATTTTTCAATCTTTGTAAATCAAGAATTACAAATGCATTTTATAATATGACTGTAGATTTAAAAAATTTACTAGCATTCACAGTTCTACTCCAAAAGTAGATTTTGTCATCCTTATTATAATATCCGAAGCTGAAAAAAAAAGTATATTATGCTCTTGTCTATTCTTGTTGCTCTTACAAAAGTTAATCCTTGAATATTTGTACCACAAGAATTTTTTAAAGTATTAAAATGAAAAACATATACACTATTTTTATTAGCATGCTTTGTTTCAGAATGTTTTAAAGTTATTTGCAAAGATGTACATTAAAATAGATAAGCATGTGACTGATACATTTGGCAAGAGTTCCATGTTACATTGTGTTAAGGTTTTAAGTTAAAAAAAGTTACATTAAATTCTACTTCACATTAATGCCTGCAAGTCTGTACAAGAATACAATACCTATGTTTCTTTTGTATTGCAAGGAGGAAGTTTTCTTCACTAAATACGTAGTTTTTAGTGAAATTATACTCCCCATTAAATTAGACAATGTAAAGCAACAATCTGATTTTTTTGTAGTAGCAATTCATTTTGTACACAAGTCTGTTTGATTTGTCAAACTCACTTTACCTAAGTGTTTGACAAACATACATAATAAATAAACACTGATAAAATTAAAAATACATTCAAACATTGTCACATAATCATATATAAATTATCACAATAAATTATATCTTTTTGCTTGGATTTCCAGCTCAAAGTTATTCTAAAGACTGAAGATGTTCTTACAGCAGAGAATATAAATCCATACTTACTGGAAATTCATCAGGATCCTCACTGCACAACTGCAGAAAACGTTCAGGACGTCCACTAGAATGTTCTGGACCCTACAATTATTCCCAACCATTAAGGCTTCATTTAGTTAAATCATTAACACCAAGAACATAAAGATGCAAGTTTATCAACAGATAACTTATACTGAATGGTATTAAACATAAAGATGCAGGTTTATCAACAGATAAGATATACTGAATGGTATTAAACATAAAGATGCAGGTTTATCAACAGATAATATATACTGAATGGTATTAAGCATAAAGATGCAGGTTTATCAACAGATAAATTGTACTGAATGGTATTAAACATAAAGATGCAGGTTTATCAACAGATAAATTATACTGAATGGTATTAAACATAAAGATGCAGGTTTATCAACAGATAAGATATACTGAATTTTATTAAACATAAAGATGCAGGTTTATCAACAGATAAGATATACCGAATTTTATCAAACATAAAGATGCAGGTTTATCAACAGATAAAAATATACAAGATACCAAAAGTTTTTATTGTAAATTCCCAACGAGTAATATCAACAACTGCTGGGACAGAAAGGATTGAAAAAGTAATAAACCTAAGTACTGGAGTTTAGATTTAAAATAATAATAGAAATGTCAATAGGTGTGTGATCCTGAAGAGAAAGAAAAGTACCATCACATATCAGACTTGTATGACTGATACTTTCAGAGATACATAGGGAGTAAATGTCACAATTCACATACTAAGGGAAATTTGCGATTTTTAAAAAATATTGTCTTACAAAATTAAGATCTAAAAACTTGTATAATATTAAAACTTGGATTACTAGCAACATTTGTATGCTGTATTTATTAGTATACCATGATAAGAAAGTGGTTCAAAATTTGAATGTAACTCATTAAAACACCATGACATGCCCAAAAAAAGATGCCTGTAGTGAGAGGGTTAATTATTCTATGAATATTACCACAAATGAAAAATCTATAATTTTTAACTATGTTATATCAGTAATTGTTTTGTTCATGGAAAAAAACAAACTTACCATTCCTTCCATGCCATGTGGTAGCATAAGAACTAAACCACTCTGTCGCACCCACTTAGCCTGACCACTGCTGAGAAACTGGTCAATTATACACTGTGCAGTGTTAAAGAAGTCTCCAAACTGAGCCTCCCAGCACACAAGGGCATTAGGGTTTGTCATGGAAAAACCAAGTTCAAACCCTGTAACAAGAAAAAAATATTATATTGCCAACAGAACATTATCATATGCATATTTGTTTTTTTACTTATGAAGTGTGTCTTTGACTTCTTTTAGATTGATTACATATAAAAAGTAATTACTGTGATGTCAAATCTAAATCATTTCAAGATATTAATTGATAACTATGCCTACGTTAATAAGCTTACAATGTATTGGGAAAACTTATATATATTTTTGCAAGTTTTAACTGTTTTTAAATTTAAAGCTGACTAGCTGATTTATGCTCAGTTATGGTTTTAAACACATGATTAAAAGTTTTCTTCATTCAGAGTGTTTTAATCTCAATGCTAATTCAAAAGATTTTAAATCATACATAACTAATCCATGACTGGTTCAATTTGTTTTTAATTTTGTGCAAAGCTATTTGTGGGCTATCAACACTAGCTGTCCCTAATTTAGCATTAAGATTAAGAGGGAAGGCAGCTTGTAAAAACCACCCACCACTAACTCTTGGGTTACTCTTTTACTAACAAATAGTAGGATTGACTGTCACATGGTTGAAAGGGCAAGAATGTTCAGCGACAGGGATTCAAACCAATGATCCGTGGAATGTGAGTATAGCCCCATAACCACCAGGCTATACCAAACCTCAGCTAATCACTGAACACAAGAAACTGAGTGGTAGGGATCATACAGGCTTTACAAAAGAGAATTCCAAGACTTTTCAGTATTTATTTTTCTTCCAAGATTCTTACTACAATATTCAGAACACTTGAATCCTGCCACACAGAATTAAACTTTTCCTGACATTATTGTTCATCAAACATGTCTGCCAACAGATACTGCAACAGTCTCTAGAAGCAAGACGTTCACAGTAGACAATATATATAAACCTAATTCTGATAACTAAACTTTGGGTTTTCTTTAGTTTTTTTTAATAAACAAATTATTTCACGAGCTTTTTTTCTCCTGAAATTTAAACATTAGGATTTTTTCAAAACAACTGTTTTACATGATTTCCAGGATTGAAATTTGGAAGAGATCATTTTCCAAAACTTTCCAGGATTTCAAGGATCTGTGTTTGTCACTTGGATCTATTTGTGTATATTGTAGTTAATTTGTTAAAATGACATCCTTAAAATGTAAGAAGAAGAACTTTGCATATTTTGAAGTTATAGAATATTTTCTGATAAGTGTCATTAATTTTATAAATTCTAATTTCCATAGACCAGGAGCAGAAACAACTTAGCTGGGTCCCTTGGCAGAAATTAAGACGACACCCTATACTAACCCAAGTACTTAGTGCCTCTCGAAATTTTACATCCTAGATAGTCACTGAGCATGACACCGAAAATATAAAATGTGGCCGAGCATTGAGAGATCATAGTCTACAGCACTCATAATATCACAAGGACTAGAATTATCATTAATTTTATTAAGACTACTATTCTGCTTTCTTCCTTCTAATAATTAATATTATATACAGTACAGTAATTAATCTAAACAAAACTTGATTCAATATTACTCAATTGTTTTCTATAATATATGCTGATAGTACATTTCAAGATACATTCTTTTAAGGCATGCATTTTCCTGCACTACTGATAGCTAATTCACATCTTTATGACATCTACATGTATGTGAAAGGTCCTAACCTTTTACATTCAAATGGGAATATCATTTTAATATTTATCTGTACTTGTATGACTGATACTTTCATTACTGGTTTGGCTAGAAAATTCACATTCATAAAGTCTGGTGCAAAGTGCAAAATGATTTACAATACAGAGTAAACGCTACAGCTGACATGAAGGATGGTGCACTATTTTGTCGATTGTTTGGTAATGAAACATTCAAAACTTGTACATTAAGATTATACATATTAAATTTTTATAATAACTCTCACCTAAAACGCCATATTCTGACAAGGAACTGTTAGACACAGTGTAAGGGGCTTGATCAGGCCACAGCTGACACAAAGGCCGGTATGTTGTTTTATCGATAGTCTGGTGGTGAAGTACGTGGTGACGATGACTAAAAAAATATTTTACAGCAGATTGTACAACTACCTCCACAAATATCTATCAATCCAGTTTGATATAATAGTGCACACTCAGTTGAAGGTCTGTCAATATATACTTTTTGCATAAAATGTTAGTTATTTGAAAGAATAGGTTTAAAATTAGAAATATTTGAAGATAAATCACTCTTTATTTCTTTTACACAAAAACATTTTTTTTGGAAAGTTGAAATAGTGTACACGTAGTTATTTCTATTTCTTAAATAAAAATATCCAATTATTTCAACATTCATTAATTCAAAACCTTTTAAGTTAATGTAACCATTTCTAGGTTTGCCAACGTTTGTTCTTTTTTTTTTTTTATTACACATTAAGAATTTTGTATTCATACTATGTGGATAAGTACTTGAAGGCTTGTCAGTGTTAATTTAAACAAAAATAATTATTAAAACTGAAGTTTTTAAAAACTTGTACATACTTAGACATTGAATACCATGTATTTTCTTTCTGAACTAGAATCATATGTCTGCACCCCAGACAGAGCTTCTTTTATGAAGAGTAATGCTTTGTTAGTAACATATTTGAAATTAAAAACAGGTTTGATGACAATAATAGGGATTAAAAATGTAATGGCCTATATTGGTTACAAGTAAGAATTGCCATCATTAGTTTAACAGTAAACCATTCACTGTTAACTACTGCTTAAGAATTTTCCATTTTATAGTAACCTTAATTTGAAAAATAACATTTTGTTAAACTTAAGATATGCATGGCCTAATTTTGGTTTGTAAATAAACCCAAACTTAACATTAACAAAACAAGTTTACTCTGAAACAAAAATACTCAATCACAGTTACAAAATTCATCTTTATGTATGCATGTATATATATTAAATTTTATTGTCTTATTGCCCTTTGAACAGTGTCTAACTACTATCTGCACCATTATAAGTTGTAAATCACTCGAAAATGTGCAGGTCACGTTAAGCTATCGAATTACATTACCCATGAGCTACTACGAGCTGCTCGTGTGTGTGCATTGTGAACCATTTTAATTATATTATTATTATTACTTATTTTATCTAATCTAGTCTTAAATAACTTTAAAAGATTTCTATTTTTAGATATTAGTTACTTTTATAATAATAAATAAAGAATTAATATGAAAAACAGGAAATAAAGTACTTACTCAATCTTCTTTTTTCTTGCTCATGATTGTCGATAACAGTTAAGCCTACTTTTTTTTTTATACTAATGGTATTAACACACCAAATAATGTTTTCTGGATTTCTAACTATGCGACAAGAAGTGTTATAAATTCATTCAAGCTAGTGCTTGTGTTTTCCTGTGGGAAAATATTTGCACTCTGAATGAAATTGAAGATTCTGTTCCAAAGAAACATTATACAATATGTAATTTGATGATAGAAAATCTTGACTTTCTATTGGTTATAAGTAATATATAATTAAACGTAATAGAGAACTATTAACAAATCCTTAAAGAGAGGATGTGACAGGAGGGTCTGATTTTCTATTTGATGGCTCTGTAACCACACAAAATTGAAGATTATAAAAAGTATGGTTTGTCTTGGCAAAAACGATTTTATAGTGAGTAATTTATGTTACATTTCGCACATATTCAGGGGGTGATGGATAAAATAGAGAAGAGAACATACCTAGAGAAAATGTCTCATGTGTCACACTAGGGGAAATTCAGAATTTTTTAAATATTGCCTTATAGGATTAAGAACTTGAAACTTATATAATATTAAAGTATGAATTATTAGCTAAAATTTTATGCTGTATTAATTACTATAATATGAACAAAAAGTAGTTTAATAAAAATTTGAATGTAAGACACTAAAGCCTTGTGTCGTGTGCAGTAAAGGATACCCATGGCAACAGGACTAAACAAGTTGTCACTTAAAAAGAATGAAGTTAGAATGAAGAATAGTTTAGCTAGATGGAGGAGTGTATGTTTCAGTGTGTGGTGGAATCTTTCGTATCTCGAAGATCAAGAAAGAATTTCACAGCAAGATGCTCTGAAGAAGTGAAGTGTAAAGGGATGACAACCATCGAAAAAATGTAGTTTCTGTAGGCTGTGAGAGAAAAAAAGCTTGAGATACAGTTACGGTATAGCTCGTATCTTTATCGCAACTTGGTAGAGATGCTAGAATGGGAAACATACTTTCATCTAAACAGTGCAAGTTTTTTTTGGGGGAAGCTGCAGGTTGAAACAATTGGATGGCCTGGATTTCCTTCTTTGTGAATCCTACGTAAAAGGTAAAACAATGATGTTCTAAGAGTTTTTAGAATCCAGTTTTGAGCACTAGTAGGTAGTTCTATATGTTCAATTAATTCTTCATTAGTTCATATTATAGATTCACAGTCACTTGAAAAAAAAAGGTATTCCTGAATTAAAGCATAGAATAAGTATTATTAATTAAGCCTTTAGCCTTTTGAACACATGCTTATGAGTTGGTTGTTACTAGTAACATTAGTTTCCTCAAGCTTTTGTTACCTGAAAGTACCCCGTTCCACATCTTGTCCACTTAATCTCACATGGACACCTTCCTTCAGCAGAGAGCCATATGCCATGGCTTCAGCTAGTGCCCAGTCAACTGTACGAGACTCCATCATCTCCATACGACTCTTGAGTATACGTCTGATGCCTGGGTGAATTTTGAAATTTCCTGGAGGTGGTGAACTGAATACATTCCCAATATGTTTCAGGATATCCTCAGATACTCCAGTTGGGTCACATTTAATGGGGCTTCTATCACCAAAGAACCCTAAACAAAAATAAAACTTCAGTAGATATCTTCAGGCAATTTTCACAAAATACAGAAGAATGATACTGATGATATTGTTACAATAAACAGCATATCGAAGCTCATTAACAAAATTTTAATTTTCTTTCAAAGGACAGTAAATGCTTGATTTACTGTCTTTCATAATATTTTCAAGAGACAGCCTAATTATCTAGTGTTTCAAGAGCATTTGCTGAGAGAACTTATGAATATTAAATTCATGCTTATATAACATTTGAGAGACATCAATTAATGATAACAAAATAATATTCAGTAAAACTTAATCATCATAATGATGAATAAAATTAACTTCTGCATCATGATGAAACAAAGATGCTGTTCTAATACCCACACATCATATTAATAAACATATTCACAATGCTTTAGAGAGAACAGAAACAGTATTACAAAATAACAAAGAAGCTTCTGGTTTCAAGCTTAATCAGCCGAATGTAGTACTAAAGGTAATGACAAATTTATTGTAGAAGCTGAACTAAGATGTTCTGAAATAAGTTTTTGATTCATCACATTACCTGTAGAAGCATTCCCATTTTTCACCAGATCCATCCACTTACTTGTACAAAGCCTTTAACACAACTAGTAAAATTGTTTAGTAGAGTCTCTGCATCAGCATGTCCTAAGAACTGAGATCTATAGTATTATATTATCATCTTGTATAAATAAAAAAAAACAAAAAAACATGCACATCCATTCAGTGGCGTGCAGAGGTTCTATGATGCCTGAGGCCTTGTACCTAAAACCTTGGGGAAGGGCTGAAAAGGTTCTACTATTCGATTCAACTCTTTGCATTGGATGCCCTCCCGATTAGGATGCCCTGGGCCCCAGCACCTTTCGCCCCCCCCCCCAAAAAAAAACTTTTCATGAAAGTAAAAAAAAAATTCACATAAATTATAAAAATCCCCAAGTGTGTGTGGTTTCTTCTTCAATTTGTAAATTTTGCATTATAATCTTCTGTCCGCCCCAGTGAAAGCTCTGGGGGAGCCAACATCTCGAGAAACAACAAATTATTGCTCATATCACTTTGTATACTCTACACTGATTAAAATTATTCATAATCTGTTTTATCCAATCATATTTAAAAGTTGGCTCTAGCTACTTTCATAGCTGAGTTTCATTAGTAATTGTTCAGACCAATGATGTAGCAATGGTGGCAACAAAGATGTGCAGTATAAAATCACTGACAGAGAGCGAAAATGACGTGAATCATTATATTTTGAAAAGATGATAGTTTTTTAACAAATATAAATCTAATCTTTGGGATAGACACAAAAAGTCTAAAAAAATCAATAAATGTGTTTTTTAAAGGTACTCCTCAAAGTTGCACAGGAAGGAAAGTTAAAACATTTTTTATTTTCATTTGTGAATTACATTAAACAAGTCCTACATAATGTCAAAATATGAATTCTAAAATATTTGTGTGTAAAAACATTTTTGAAACTGAGTTAGAATTACTTTCTATTCTGTTCAACTAACAAAATTGATTTGAAGTTTTAAAAATGCAAATGTTTGTAAACAAATAAAAGAAGATAAAAACAGTTTCTGTTCACTTTCCACAAAGCATTATTTTTTGTATTGGTATGATTATTTATTTAACAGAACTGAGAATATGTCATTATCACCAGTTTGATATTGAGTCAGGCACTCATGAATTTTGTGTAGAAAATCTGATTAATGAGTTTTCCAGAGTCATGCATTCATTAATGTCTTGTAGAAATACTGAAGAATATCAGGAGTCGAAAGTTTACGAGTTTCGTGTTGAAAAACTGAACACTATGACATCTGAACACCTTTCAAGTGTTGAGTGCACACCTTCATATCAAATTTTTAAGTTAAAGTAGTAATTCTAACCCAGTTTCAAAAATTTTTTACACACGAATATTTTAGAATTGATATTTTGACATTATGTAGGACTTTTCACAAATTAGATATTTCCAAATTACATCATGCAAAAAATCTGTGAAAAAATACATAAACATTAATTCTCTGCAAAGAAAACCAATTTAGTCAAAACAAAAAAAGAGTAATACTTTACCACTCCATGGGGAATCCAGCCAGTCTTTGTTGTAGGTTTTGCTTTCTTTTTCTGCATTATGATAGGCTTCTAGCAGGATGCTCTCATATCTTTCTTTCTCTTCCTACAAAATGATAAGTCAATTATACCTCAAATAAACTAGTTTCTAAAAAAATTATTTCCAACAGATTATGTAAATGAGAGACAAATGAAATATTACAATAATTTCAAACAATAACTTCCATCCTGAAATTTACTTTTTATATGTTAATTATGTAGTAGTAGTAGTATGACAATCAGTTTCAAGGTTTTACTAATTACATATTGTCACACTGTATGACTGTCTTCATGTGAGACCTTAATAAATGACATATTTAATTATTATCTAGTAATGTTCCATAGTTTTCAAGACTAATTACGTTATTAATTATTGTATTTTGGCACTTGTGTATATAGTTAAAATCATAAATAATATTCAA
>NW_013667712.1:33462-70987 GCF_000517525.1 Limulus polyphemus
AAAACATTTTATTTAGGCCTATCTATGGCCTTCAAAAAGTATACGACTCTACATGTTTCGACGTCACAACGTCATCCTTGAAGGCCATAGATAGGCCTAAATAAAATGTTTTTAATTGTGTACCAGTTTTAACGTTGAATATTATTTATGATTTTACATTATTAATTTTTGTAATAGAAAAAATAATCGTGAAAAACAAATTGTGAATATGTAACTGCAATCTAACATAAAATAAGTTGTTGAAGAATGGTTAATATTTAACACTGATAGGAAAATATTAAATTTAAAGCAAACTACAAGAATATTAAAAATATATAAACTTTGCACCAAAATTTATTATTAATATTTTGTTATACATAAACATGTTATTAACAGATACAAAAAAAAAAGGCAATGGAATTTTACATACTTCAATTTCTTTCTCTGTTACTACACCTTCATCAACAAGCTTCTTCGTGTATTGGTCAAGGACAGGAATCTGTTTACGGATCTTGGTATACATCAGTGGTTGAGTGAACATTGGTTCATCAATCTCGTTATGTCCATTCCGTCGATAGCAGACCTGCAAAAAATGTGGGAAGTAATAACATTGTTTTCATTCCACTCACAGCAGATATGAGGGAGAAATGAAAATTATTAACAACAATCTCATAATATTCATTCCACTGGTAGTAGACATGTATGGAAAAAGGAAAACATGTAATAGTAACAGAGTCATTACAATCACTTTGTTGTAGCAGACCTGTAGAAAGATATGTAAAGTATCATAATCAACTTCACTGTGTCCATTCCATCTGCAGTAAATCCAAGGGAAAACATATGCAGTAAAAAAATTATAATGTCTTTGTAATCATTATGTTAATAGCAAATTAGTCCAAAGAGAATAATGTACAATGAAATATTCATCTCATTCTCACCAATCAGATATTATCAGAAGTGGAAAGAAAAATGTGAAGTATGAATATCAATTTTGAATCGACCATTCTGTTTAACCCCATCACGACAGGAACCTGCATTTTACAGAATCTTGTAACTACCGTGTAATCATGGTATACATACTATAACTCTGAAATTACTTACTGAATCTTCATGAAATTTGGCAAGATTTCAGTAAACTTTAAAAGTCTTTGGTAAACAAAAAATCATAATTTCTATTTAAGTATTTTTACTAAAACTTTCTGTTTAATTATATGGTGCGAGAGTGTTGACTGTTCCGAGTCCAAAGTGAATTTCATATTAAGGTTAAGAATACTTTTCTTCATCTGAAAATTTTCGAACTGTGTTTGCATAATCCCTAAAATCTCCTAAATAAATAACAAATGTTTTTTTCTCTATCCTAACTCTATAGGAGGTTGGTCAATTTGACCAATCTTGTAACCACCCAAAAAAATTCGATTTAAATCTAAATTACCCCTTTCTTTCTTTCTAGAAAAACTTCAAATTATAACATGAAACTTGTCTGTTTATCTTAAATAGCTTAATTATAGAAACAGTATACATCTGTTTTTACCCAAATTTTATATTTTTACTGCCACTTGAACAGTGTCTAAACTAATATTCCCACCATAGAACTTGAAATTAGTTGGTGACTGTGTAGCTCACATTACTCTATCATATTACATAACACATGAGCTACTCAAAAGATGCTCGCAAGTGTATTTTGTTTGCTTATCCTAAATAGCTTAAATATCATAACAGTATACATATGTTTATACTCAAATTTTATCTTTTTTTGCCATTTCAACTGTGTCTAAACTAATATTCCTGGCATAAAACTTTAAATTACTTTTCGAATACGCAGCTCACGTTACCCTATCAAATTACATAACACATGTGCTACTCACAAGATGCTTGCGAGTGTACCTCATGTGTACCTCCAGGTAAGTACTTTATTTCTTGTTTTTCATGTGTCTTCTTTATTTATTATTATAAAAGTAAATAAAATGTAAAAATAGCAAACTCTTTAGGTTAGCTTAGGTAAACTAAATAATAATATAATAAAAATAATTGAGTTCATGGTCGGCTCGCGGGCAGGATAAAACCACCTCGTGGGCCGTACATTGCACTTGCCTGATGTTTAATCTTAGCACAGAAAGTGCATTGAACAGGAATCCTGTGATAAAAATTTCACATAATTTTCAGAAAAGAACAAAAATATAATATTTTTTACCCTAAAATTCTAATAAAGCTCAAACTCAGTATGACTATTTCAGTGTGATTGAATGTCTAGTTTTGAAACTTATTTTTTTATTAAATTGAAATATTCATAACTAAATTCAAGATCAAAGGCTTTTATTTACTTCTACTTCTAAAGTCATAAATGTGTCCTTAGAAATATTGAGGTACAATGTAATGCTTAAGAACCTCTACAAGTCAATGGAAGGAAAATAAAAGCACAGTATTTTGGGAAGACAGGTCTCCCTTTTTAAAATTCAAATCATCACAAATAAAATCTAACTTTATTAAACTCTTCCTCACCAAATCAACTACAACATCTTTGCCATATTTTGCCCTCCATTCAGCTGCAACATTACAAACATGTACCACAGCCTCAGGATCATCAGAATTAACGTGAAAGATAGGTGCATTTACTACTCTGGCTACATCAGTACAGTATGGGGAAGAACGAGCCACTCTGGGGTCAGTGGTGAAACCAACCTATGAAAAAAAAATTTTTCTGAGTTAGATACTTTAATCATTTTATCATCTAACAGTTTAAGATACAATGCATTAAGATATTTATAGAATAATAAATTAACCAAAACAAAACTAAAATAAGTGCTAAAATTTGTTTAATAAAGCCCACTAAAAATATTATTTTGTTTTACATTTCTTTCTTGTCCAGAAATTAAAAAAAAAGTTAAGCATCCTAAAAATGATTGATATTTCTTCATGTATGTATGGTAAATATTTTTGTGGGTTTCAGGTGGTCTATGAATATCTTCCATACAAAGAGTATTCAAATATATGTTTACAAAAGTTTTGAACAGATACAAACGGAATATGTTAACTAAATACTAAATACAACTGTCAAATTTCTGTATTCTAATCTATTTCTAAAATTAAAACATAGCTACAAATAAAAAGATTACATCGCCTTTCACCCATGACCCGTCTCAAAAGGGTTAAGTAACAATGTCACTCATTAGTAGTAGTCATATAGATTGCTGTGATTTGAATCATGTAAACATTGGTCAACTGTAATCCAGTACTGATGATTACATGTGCCTAACGGTCAACATTTTCTTAATTAATTTTAAAATCTATTCTTACTGTAAAGCTGTTAATTGCTCTTCATTGATTTACTCACAGGGATTCTCAATTATTGTTATATTAACTTGAGAGTGGATTTATGTTTAAGAAAACATTAACTTTCAAATACACATATATTTATCATTATTCATAATGAGGAATTATGTGAGAATTTTGTACAAGAAAGCTAAAACAAATAAAAATGAAATGCGTTATGTAGGTAAAGAGTATAGAACCTCGACAAGTTGATTTTTTGTATCTGTTTGACACGGTTTGTTGTTCAAAATTTTATTGAACTACTATTTCATGAACTTATGTCAATAACTTTAATATCAAACTGTAGATTATAATTCAAATTTTAGTACTATACATTACTCAATTTCTTTATTTAAATGTAAGTATTAAAAAACACAGATAAACATCAATTTTTGTGTGTCATGTGGTATGTTGAATGCAGAACTGGTTCAAATTAGTGAAGTCAAAATAGTAAGTCTATAGTTTTGTACAAATTAGAAACTCAAATTACCGATATTGACAAGCTAGAATGTAAAATAAGAACGTGTTATATTTTCTATTTGCTAAAATATTGCTCATGTAATAAACCAAACACAGTGGTACCCCGCCCACCTCTTACCATTTTGGAAATGCTCCCTTATATACACTTCAGTATATGACATGAATAACCAATCAGAAGCTCAGGATGTCCCCCTAGTGGCGTTCTCAGCTATTTTAACGAACTTGGATGCCATTTCTTTTTTTTGAACCAATATTTCAATGAGGTAAAGTGTGTGTCTTTAGTCGGCTTAATATTTTTTTTTTTACTGGGACCGATCTCGTGCTGAAAGAATGAAATACTAAAACATATTCCTACTACAAAGCTGTTTATTACTCTTCACTAATATAACAATACTTACCATTCCACTTTTATAGATAATTTTGTAAATCTGCACTCACAATTTCTCCACACATGCTTATAACATTTTCACTGACTTTTAACAAATGTGAATAGCTACTCTATTGTCCTGATTCAAAATCACCCTAAATGCTAGGAAATAAAGGTAAATGTTTTATTTTTTAGCAAGGTTTAAAGCTTTGAGAGCATTGGATTATTATGACTGGTTTTATTTAAATACCCCAAAGCTAACTGTTTGCTATTCCATATTTACAACTGTTTAAGCACAAAGCTACATAATGGGCTACCTGCAACGTGTCCATTGCATGGATCAAACTCTACAATTTTAGTATTATAGGCCCTCAAGCTTACTGTTGAGCCACTGAAGCAGCCAAAGTTTATGTAAAGAGAAAAACATTTATTACATTACTTCAAAATATCTTCTAAGGCTACAGTTTTTTTCCTGAAATTTCTCTTCTTGACATGGAATGTTAAAAGCTTATACCAGTCACTCAACTTCTGTGACAAAATACAATAAAATAAATGAAACGTTTACGATTGTTTTGCTTGTACCTGGTTATTGACAACAATGTGAATAGTTCCGTGCGTAGAATAGTCTGGCAGGTCACTCAAGTGGAATGTTTCGTACACAATTCCCTGGCCAGCAAAAGCAGCATCTCCATGAAGAAGAATGCTCATCACCTACAAATATAAATGTATGAATAAAATCTTCACCATCTGTGATAAAACATTTCCAAAACTCTAAACCATACAGTAATTTCTAACATAAAAAAGTTTTGTTTCCCTAAAATAAATAACCTAGGTTACTACAACTACTAGATTATACATTTCATACAGATATATGAAAGTTCATTTTTCCCTTACTAGTGATGATGTGACGAATTCAGTTCTCAGGTGAATATTATATCACGTCTTGCATCACTCAAGGCATAACATCAAGACTCACTGAAGAAGAATACTCAACTATTCGAAAACGTTCGAATTTTGGGTCTTATTTTAAGTTTAAGACTCAGTGTAGTGAGTCGCGTGGCCAAGGAAAAAGTAAGCACACGCGCCTCAAAATTGTGTACAAAATCGGTCTCTCTAAAACTCACCCATTGTAACAGCTACACTTTAGGTATTCGAGACTATATACCATCAACACATTAGTAGTTAGCACATGAAAAAAAAAATTAACAAATTTTTGGAACCATTGCCGAAATACAGCCTAGTCGATTCTAACCATATTGTTAGTTTTTTTCCTTCATTTTTGCACACCCAATTTGTTTTTATAGTGTGTGTAGGTTTAATTTTCACACCTCAGCCATCATCTTAATCTCTGTCCTATTGCTTTGAAATTATTATCATTATTTCCTTCATGTTCACTCTACTAGCATTAGTGTTTGGGGCTAAAAATAATAAGTTTTGTGTCCTACAGGGCTGGTTTTATCTAAAACTAAATCTAGATCTTAAATTTCCTTTAAAGGATAAACAATACCATTACTTTTGTTTTTGTACAAAATTTCGTGGAATTCTGATGAGTAGTTTTCTTGTAAAATTTTAAATCACCTGTGCCAATGGGTAGAATTTAGACTGGCTTCCTGTGAAAATACGCAAGATTCATGGATTTTAATTGTTTGTTGATAACCATTACTTCTTTGTCCAAGTTAATACATTTGTTTATAAGTTTAATTCGTAAGTTTATTTTTTATACACACACACATAAGTCTATACAGTTGTGTGCACTATAGCCCATACTAGCTGTAAAACCATAAGATTTGCTTGTGTTCAAGTATTATTTGCTATTCACTATGCGAGGGATATGTGTTTACTGTCCACAGTTTATTCACATGTACCTATTAATACATAAGCTTTGCAAGTGGTTTTGGCTAACTGGCAGGCTTTGGCCAGAACTGTCCACGTTTTGACTGTTATTCACTTTTGAATTGTAACATTAACTTGCTATGTGTGCATAGTGCAAACACTTTCTTCTTGGCCACACTTTTTTTTTTTACATCCATGTTTCTGATTTAGATTCTATTCATGTTTTGATCACTAGTGAACTTTATAGTTACATACTAACTGAAAGAAGATGTAAGTGAAGTCCCCCCAGTGGGTCAGCAGTAAGTTTATGGACAACACTACAATCAGAGTTCAGTTGATCATGGTGGACAGAGCATAGATCGCCTACTGTACTTATACAAAAGAGAGAGAGAGTGCATGACGTCCCATTCATGA
Organism: Limulus polyphemus; assembly: GCF_000517525.1. Classification (NCBI taxonomy): domain Eukaryota; kingdom Metazoa; phylum Arthropoda; class Merostomata; order Xiphosura; family Limulidae; genus Limulus; species Limulus polyphemus. The sequence continues at coordinate 39,845 of NW_013667712.1, forward strand.
CAGTACAACATTCTACATAAATACGGTTACTCTATTTTGTTCCATTAGAAACAAACAGATTGGGAAACTGATGAAAGCGGAAAAAGAATGATGGCTAGTGTGAAGACTATTTTAATTTTTCTTGCATATTTCACATTTTACTAAAGAAAAAATTGATTTAAAATGAGGATTAACATTCCCAAAAAACAAGGAGTATGGGTTCATCAGTTGAAGCTTTGTACTATAAATAATTGTATGTTTAAAATTAAATAATTCTACTTACACTCACTTCTTAATTAACAAACATCTACACATTTCCAGCTTACTTTTTCTTTCAAGTTTGTTTCAAGAAAAAAAAATTACAATTCAAGTAATGTGATATTTTTAGCTATAAACTAAAAACTACTTAATGTTTCCATAAATCTGCTAAATCATTAACAAAGACAGGATCAGCAAGACTTCAACAACCTTTTTGCCCTGCACATCTCCTCTGTAGAATTGCTCAGCTCGAGTCTTCCCTTGTACAACGGGATCAACAGCTGCGGGAAAGATGGTGGAAATTTAAAAACATCTAATCTATCCTTGTAAAAAAAAAAGTCAAATACCTTAAGATTAAACTAATACTTATAATAATCTGCATTTTTTCACATTACACTATTTATTTTCACAACAGTAAACAAGTTTCATCATACTCAAGTCTGAATATATTAAAATTTTACCATGATTTTACTTTTTGAAGCAATATACTATTAGGGACTGTATTTTCCTTTAAAAGGTTAAAGTTAAAAGAATAAAACCTTTTGAAAGCCAAATAAGGAATATACTGTTAAAAACATTCCAAACAGTATGTTGCCATGTTAGCAGTAACACTACAAAACAAACATTACACATCACCATTTAGTACTATTAGTATTCTAAAAATAATATTTCTTTATTAAATGTCATCAATCGCTTCTTATCTCTCAAGTTACAAACCAGATATTACAAAAAATGTTCTCTTGTTTACGTAGAACGTTTTAAAATATATATTCTACATATAACGAATTGGACACAAAAACAATCTTTTTCTTGTTTGATAATCAACTAAACTTGAATTTGGAAAATCTAAAAGTAATGTCTGTCTTCCTTTGGACAGGAATCTAGCTAGTGAGTTTCTTCGAGACAAGCAATGTCCTGTTCTGCAAAGTAATCCAAAAGTACAAGTTTAATTTAAACAAACATTAAAATATCAATCATTTAATCATGGTGTTTTGTTAAATTTAAGCAAGAGCCAGAATTAAAGGTTTGTATGTTTGTAACTTGACCAAGTCTGGCAACAACAAAAAAAAAAAGCTATATCTATGTTATCACTCAACAAGTTTAGCATAAGTTTTACATCTGTTAAATCCTGGTATCTATACAAGTAGAAACCAATAGCTGTTATTTTACAAGACTTACTAAATATAAACTTAAGAAGTTAAATTTCAAATACCAAACTTTATGAACTTGCACACACAATGGCAACAGAAAGTACCCAACATCCATGTTTCTGCTACAGAGATAACATGGCCAGAAAGTATAATGAAATTTCTCAGAAAAAAAAAATGTAGCAGATTGTGATTGTACAAAATACTTGCATGTCTACAGAATATGTTTTTGCCCAGTATCACTATAGCACAATTTTAAGAATCTCCACCAAAAACTAGAAGACACAAAAATTGAAACAAACCTTCCAAATGTGATGGGTTAGCAACAACAGCTAGCTTGATGTTCTTATTGGTCATTCGATTAAGACGTTCATGTGACATCCCGAGATGGTACTTTACATCACCTGAACCCTATAGCAAGAAATAATACAAAACATTTCAAAGACACTCAGATAAATTTTTCAGTTTCTGACACTAACTAAACCCTCATTTTTTTTGCTTTTCCTTCACATTAACGTTATTACCTTTCTATGAAAATGTTACTGAAAGAGATTTTTCTTAAAATTAAAAGATTTCAAAAAATCAAATAAAAGTGTATAATCTCATAACTACAAAAACCAAGAAACATTACCTCAATTTTAGCATCATTATACTAAATAACACATTTTTTATTAATTGTAATTTTTTTCATACATGTTGATAAACGTTTTTAAACATTTTTCCTGTAATCTTTTTAAGCAGCATCACTTTAGTAAGATCATTTATATATCTAAAACAACGTTTCAAAATGCCATATATATATATAAAACCTGTTAAATTTTCATTATTAAAAACTCAGATGTTTGAGTACAGTATTCGAGTTATCACAGTAAGTAATGCTTACATTTGTAACAGAATAGCCAGTGACTTGTAACACAATCACCAGCTTCTTGTACTTGTAACATAATACTTAGTATCTGCTGTTATGACTGAAATTAATATTCATAATAAAAACAGCATTTTTTTATAGAAATATACATCTAAAGTGACTCGCTGGTAGACGGCCATCCTATAACACGTTATAGTAATAGTATCTTATTCTTCCAGATGTATGTTATTATTATTTGCTGTTTTTTAATTGAAATCAAGTGTCAACAAATCAAAATTAATTTTTTGTTAAATGTTTTTTATTCATGTTTATGTTAACTATATGTTCTTACATATAATAAAACACATTAGTCAACAGTTTTATACATGGGTTAAATTCCATTGGTCTTGATTAGAACTCAGAATCTGTGCTTTTTCAAGTTACAAATAGAGTACCATTTATCATTTGGAAACCAGTATTGTTGTTTTACCCAAATTTGAAAATGCATGAAGAAGTACCTCAATTTGCAGAAAACTTGATACCCCATACACTGTGAAACTAATTCCTGAAATACTTTAAGGTGAATTTCCCTACTAGTTTTATACACTGCCTATCTTTGGGGTAGTTTTATACACAGCCTATCTTTGGGGTAGTTTTATACACAGCCTATCTTTGGGGTAGTTTTATACACAGCCTATCTTTGGGGTAGTTTTATACACAGCCTATCTTTGGGGTAGTTTTATACACAGCCTATCTTTGGGGTAGTTTTATACACAGCCTATCTTGGGGTAGTTTTATACACAGCCTATCTTGGGACAGTTTTATACACAGCCTATCTTGGGACAGTTTTATACACAGCCTATCTTGGGACAGTTTTATACACGCCTATCTTGGGTAGTTTTATACACAGCCTATCTTGGGACAGTTTTATACACTGCCTATCTTGGGACAGTTTTATACACTGCCTATCTTGGGACAGTTTTATACACTGCCTATCTTGGGACAGTTTTATACACTGCCTATCTTGGGACAGTTTTATACACTTTGTCTATAACAAGATAGTCATATATTTTTCACCTGTCTTCATGGCAAGATGAAGAATTACTATGCAATTATACAAAACTTGTGAAATACTTCAATGTATTTCATGTATGCTTTACTCAAAACATAATCAAGATAACAAAGTAAGAAGAAGGACCATCCTTCCCACCAAACTTAGTTTACGAGTTAGTTAGTGATGTGACAACGTAAGCTAGGTTGTACCTATGCTTTTGAGTTAATATATTATGAATACAAATTGGGTGAAAGTAAACAATGTATAATGATATGTCAAACATGCTATACCTGCTATATCCAGTGTCAACAACAAATATAGTAATGGTTGAAATGTTATTTATATTATCAAAATGCTTGAAGGCAATTTTTATGGTATTTAGTTGGTGAAGTGTACTTTATATCACTTTTATTCACGTCACAACATATAATTCTACTTATGATTTTTTTTTTATTAAATGCAGAAGAGATTTATGCATCAAGACAGATCACAAAGTTAAAACCTAAAAAGTTTAAATACTAAAGAAATCTAACTACCTCACCTCATCTGCTGGTTCTAGTCCACTAAACTGGGTTAAAATCTGTTCCAGAGGCTTCCTGCACACGTTAGCCAGGACATTTAATCGCCCTCTATACTCAAGGAAGTTTAAATCAAAAATAAAATTATAAACAGTCTTCATAAAACTATGCAAGTTTTCATAAATTAGACTTAGAAATCCAGAATTTATAATGTTCTCATAAGCATCAAAATAAACATATTTTAAGTTAATCTTTATCATGATCTTAAGTTTTCTTATACTCAAATATAAAATCATTAACTGTTTATCACATTAGGATTGCTGCTGGAGAGTAAGTTTTTGCAAAAACCATTTCCAGAAAAAATATAAATAAAAGTAGAAAATATTATTCTAATGGATCAGTCCTTTTGTCAACGTTCAAGTTACCCACAGTGAAACCTCAATAGTTTGAACATCAACAATCCGGATGATTTTTCACATTGACGAATCTTCACTACAGGAAATTTCCAAAACCAAACAGTTATGTCTAATAACAAACATACATTTTCTAAGGATGCATTGATTCAGTAATCCATAGATGATTGCATAAGAGTCAATGAGAACAAGAAGAAAGGTAATAATTACTGAACACAAAATACCTGCATTTGTAGTAGGTTTCAGTTTATAACAATTTTTCTGAGTAAGGATTTATATTGAGGGTTATATAAGTGATTTACGCCACAGTAATGTCAAGTCACAGTGCTCCATAATGTGTTATTTGTTTAAGTCTGCTGAGAAGGATCAAAATAAATATTTCAGTTCAAAAGCAGAGAGTGATTATATCCTTTCTGGAAAGTGACCTGATCTATATTTGATCAAACTACATATTTTATATTCTATAAATTAAGTCACTAGTTTGAACAAAATGATGACTTACAGGAAGATAATTATATATGCCACTTTGATTATAGCAATTTTTATAATTATGGATGACATATGAAATAATTAACTTATTGTATGCCCATCACTTTATATTTATCAATCAATAACACATGCCTGTTAATAGTGTTCATTGTATTCAGAATGACTGATCTGACCATCCGGATGTCTGTAATCAAGAATAAATACTTCATGCAAATGCATTCAAATTAACAAGATTTCACTGTATTCAGTTAAATAACTCTTTGAATAATAAAACTGATGACTTTCATTATCCAAGGCCTATCTTTCTTTATGTGAAAAACATACCAAAACAAGGAACAATCTTTAGTGCTTTGAAAGTTTATCATGTATACATATCTAGAAATATGACATAAAGAATAATGGTTTTATTTGAAACAACTCAGGGGATGCGTCTACAGTAATGTACATTTTTTTACATTAAAATTTCAAAAACACTAATCATAGTCAGAAAAACTAACCTGTGAGGCATCCCCATCACAATGCTTTCGATGCCAAGTTCACTAGAGCGATCAATGATTGTCTTCATGGCTGGAATCAAAACTTCACATCCTTCCAGTCCAAACCTCTTCTCAGAAGACCACTTTTTGGCTAAAAACTCCTCAATTCTGTATTATCAATAATTATACACTATGAGAAAACTTTTCTCTTACAACAAATTGTGTCCAAAAATATCTTAATAGAAAATGCATTCTATCATAAATCTGAAGTTAAAAGTTTACTAAAATAAAATACTTGTATCAGCTAAGGGAATCTGGTTTATGGAATGCAACCATAAGGACGTTTTTGAAACTGATGACATTTAAAACACATGTTGAGGATTTTTCTCTTAGTCACAACAGAGGATTTTTCTCTTAGTCTGTTGTGACAGTAGTCCAAAAAGCTGTGCTAAAATCAACCATGCAGTTGCTATAAATAAACAATGTTACTGTATTTACTTTACATCCTACATAATCCTTAAAAAAATTTACATGAGCTACAAACCAGAACATTCAAAAACACAAAAATGTTCCAAGACTATGTTTATCTAGTTCACTTTGTGCCATGTGCAGCCAGTTCACTTTATATCATGTGCATTTTATACACATTCATGTTTTTCAGCATGACAAAAAAGGTATTTTAATGTAAAGAATAAAGATAACTATATCATTCAGATATATTTGCAGGGGAAAATGACAACCATAATTCACCATCACATTTTTTTATGTTTTCTAACACAATTTCCTTCAATTTCCAGATAAAACACTCTTCCTGTTCCAACACCTGGTGGAGAAAGTAGTTTTAAAGGTACTTAAATCTAATTGTGTTACCACATAAATAAGCCTAATTGTGCTTGAAAATTTACATAAAATTTATATACGTTTAAGGAAAACCAACACTGTAATACACATGGTTAACTTTCCAAAATAAATCTAGGATCCTAGAAAATCCATTGCTCAACTATTATTTCATAGAAAAGTAAGTAAAAAAAAAGGGTCTACGAGTCTTCTTTACTCAGGACTGATTAGAATTCAGAGGAGCATCACAATGCTATAAACAAAAATCAAGTATATTATTGCAGCCTTTGTTCTTTAAGTTGATTCAACCATCTCCTAAGAATATTGTTGGCATAGATGAAGTCACACTTAATAACAAAATGATATTTATATACTACTGAAGATGTGTGTCTGGAGTGAAAGCTAGTGCTGCTATGCAGCTACAGAGTTTGAGTGATATGAGTAAAACTTATTGAATACCAGATGTACTTCCACAGGGTTCCCAAAAGTGTTCCGTTTCAAGCGTAAATAAAACCAAAATTAATAGTGACAAATATTTTTATTTTTTGCTTTTGAAGTTCATATGTCATGTTGTGTGGTAGCCTACAGAGCACATGATTCTTCTCGATTCATGGCATGCACACATTTTACCAATGTCAGAACAGTACAAATTGCAATGTTGAGCTTTCCATACGTGATGTCATTTTAGTGTCTACTGACTGCCTAATAGACAATACACCACTGTATAGTGGCACGTGTGTTTAAAACAGGTGTCCCTTCCAGGCAGCCTTTGGCCCCCTTTTGGAGAAATAATTGTGACTTAATCACTTTATACAGAAGTGGATTTTACCATTTTCAAAAGCCATACACTCTATCATAGTTATATTTGCCATCCAAACATAAAAAGAAAGTACTAAAAATCAACCAATATTGTGTATTTCCATCATTCACTTGATTATTGGCTCAACTTTTTTAAACATATTTCTAAGTTCAAATAATTTATTTAATAATAATTAATAATAATTTATTTGCAAAGTTCAAATAATATTTATTTATACTTTAAAACTTTAAATGCTTCCAAATAAAGTAATCATAAACAATAAATTAATTATAAAATCACTAATATTTTAAGGAAAAACCTCACTTTGTGGATCGAACAAGTCTAGCCATCAGGAGTCTCTTTTGATCCTTAGTTAGATTCATGATCTGTGGAGTTTCAAATTTTTGTCTAATCCAGTTGCACTGCTCCAAGTTATTAATGAACATATACTCTACACCAATGTGCTGACAGTACACATCCTGTGGATGAAAAAATCAAACAGCTTTTTTAAAAGCTATAAACCATAATTAAAAACTTTTAATCACAAACTACAAGAGCAACCACAATATTGGATACCTTAGCAATAAAGCTGATAATCTTTAAAAATCATTCATATAAATACAATGTAAGAAACTAAAATATTTAAAACCTTGGTAACTAGTAAGATCATACAGTTTGGCATTTAAACTACATGGAAGCTGGTAATATTTATAGTGTGTATACAAATATAAAACTTTGCAACTAAACTAAGTGATTATATATCATTTGTAAGAACAGAAATAACAAGATTGTATTGAATAAACTGATAGCAATCCAATAAAACTTTCAAACTACTACAAATACAAAAATAAAGAAGAAAAGATTACACTGTTTAAGGAGAAAGAAACATAAGTAAATAACATGTATATCAAACTGTGGCAGTTTATTTTAACCACATCTTTGTGTATTTTTTTTGTGGGAGGTGTTTAATGGAATATACTATTTTAGATATTTGTGGAAAAGAATAACTACATTTTAATACCTGTCTATTGACTTGCATCTCTGCCAAGATATATCATAAATAAAAATTGAGTACAAATAATGCAAAATTAAATGTTCTGTAATACTGGTAATAAAGACTTTTCTTTTGTGTTCTACATTATATATTTTCAAACATCACCTTTATGAATTGAGAAGTTATGAAATGAGTGATAATTTTCATTTTATTACAGGAAATCAGCCATCACAAGTTTAAACAAAAAATAATGTAAGCAACAATTAAATACCACATAGGTGAAGTTATGTTAAGAAAACCCAATTATCAAATCATAGGTCAAGCTAACAAGTTACTTAGATCTCATAATAAAAGCTACAAATGAAGTTTACAAAACTGTTTGGACAAATTTCTTCAGTTGTTACCTCAAGCCGATGAAGTATCTCTCTGAGAGGTAAAACATCATCAGGTCCTCCAATAAATGTTGTAGGTGGCAGTTTGAAAAGTCGATCCATGTCTTTATCCTCTGCAATCACACAAAACTAATCATGCAAGTTATTTTCTACAGATCCTAATGTGCTTGGCAAGTTTTGGTTTATCAACTTTCAAAATTACTGTAATTCAAAATTTATACAAAACACTGATATGAAGCAAAAAAGATAGTGATAATAATCTTAGTTAAATTTTATTTCCTACCAGCTAATAACAATACTTTGTATATACCTTTTTTTTTTATCTAATGTTCTCATTTTAAAATGCTGACTGGCCTAATCCTGAAGAAATAATTCTTTTGGTGAAGTAACTAAGAAACCAATATTTCTTCTACTGTTGCTCAATTCAACATATATTTTGATTAAATAAAATAGATCTGTCTATTCCTGTATATTACACTTCATAAGTGAGACTATTTTACTAAAAAAAAATGTATCTTAAACTGACTACGAATTCATTTCAGTAACAATCAAACAGACACTCCTTCAAAAAAAAGCATAAACAGCATATTAAAATATAACTTTACAAACAGAAATTTCAACTACAAAAAGTCTTAAAATTTTAATCTAGGTTTCAATGAAGTCAAACTTGTAAATTTATAAACAGTCGTAAAAGGTAACATTCTAATATTTTATTTAGTAAATCACAAAAGGACAGAATAGTCTCAGTTTTTGGTTAACTCTTGATATAACTTTAAGAAAAGTTGCACAATTATATAGCAGCCTCATTCTAAGACCTGATAAGCAATGTGTTTTAGTATCAAAAATAAATGTAATGGAATATGCTGACAGGTAAAACAAAGAAGTAAAAATTTAATTTTTTTAATATGTTTAATGCTGAAATAAAAACTTCTAATCAAAACTAGAACTTCACATTAAAATGTCATAACACCTTCACATATTTTAAAACTACACTGGATTATGATGTAACATGAATAACAAAAGAAAACATCTATCAATCAGAACAATAATTTGTTTGAGGTACAACTTTAAAATCTCACCATTCTGTTAGTTATGGTTAATGAGAGCTTAAACCTATTATTATTTCAATGGTAAAAGAATTGAAACTCAATGTACTTTATTCCAGACTAGCAAATAAACATGGATGACAAGGAAAAGCAAAATAAGCAAACCTCAAGTTTCTCATATCCATGAAATTTACTAGCTGTAGATTGTAACACCAGAAAAATAGCTGTTTAAAGGCAATATATCTTCACGATTGTAAAGCCCAAGTTTTATAACAAAATGTAGCTCACTTGACTGTACACAGGAGGAGGAAATGATTAGATTTTAGTTTTTATATACATGCATCTGTGACTTGCTTTGTAAACCCTTACCCAGATTATGGAGCTTAAGTAGGTATCCATCAAGGTGGTAGCGATCACTGTTAGTAATATTAATGCCCAATGGGTCAAGGATAGCAAAGAAATGCCCACGAATCTGGAGACAAGAGACAAAGAGGATGATGTGTCTAAGGTTAATTAGAAAATAATGATTAGAAAAGGAATAAAGCCAAAATAGTTATTATACACAAAAAACAAGATCAACAAATCAACCAACCAAGTTTTTTAACATGCAAACACACACACACACACACATACACGATGTGGTAAAAACCAACAGTTAACTATCCAGCTAAACAGCTTTCTGAAATACGATTCTAGCCTGATGAGAAACTTACCAAGAATTATTTCCTTCTCAGCACTGATTATAAAAAGTGATCCAGAGGAGCTTAATATTTTACTGGTGTTAGACTTAGGCAAGTATCAGTCTTAACTATTTTCTTCTTTCAATAAAAATAAAAGTAAATTTTTCATAGTAGCAAGGATCATTTTCAAAATTATGGTAATCTCAAATATCTGAACTTGATTTTGTAATTTTGTTATCAATTTTCTAGGTTATTATTAATAACAGAGGTTACTTAGGATGATGAGTCGCTGCATTTATAGTCCCCATTATGTAGATAACATTTTAGGAAACTATTCTCTTATTCCATGTCTTATGTCTCACATCTCATAAATCAGATAAATTTATATTAATTAGATTGTTACAGATTTTTCCTGAGATTTAGGTTTACATTGAAATTTTGTCTAGTGATGTTCTCATGCACTGTTCTACATTTGCATGTTTAGTTAAAAAATTTTTAACTACTACTTTTTAGCAAACGAGAGCCAGTTCATATCAGGCAATATAAATATTTTTTGAATAGTTTGCATTACTAAGTTTAGTCAATAGATGTCCTTGGTTTACATCAGTGCTTTTTTGAAAATGAAAAATAGTTCCTGAATATTTATTCCCCCTGATATACTAGGCTATAACAGGAAGCCTGTAAGCCTTGTAAACTAAAATGAGTAAAATACACTTACCTGTAAGTGAACAGAAAGCTAATAAAATATATAAAAAATGTTTGTTGTATTATACTTTCCTCTATTCGCTTTCCTTGCATTATCTTTTGAGATTACTTAGCAGTTCTTGTTCTTGAACAACTAATAGTTTAGAAAAATTTTTCCAATACTGGGGAATTTTATCCGAGTGTAAATATGAAGAAGGATATCTTCTGTAACCTTTAAGTTGAATATCACCATATGTGCAGAATTGTATCTTCTAAATGTCTGTATGTTAGGCATCATTCTTACTGTGATAATAATCAATTTGAGATTCACTTTACTTTTAAAAACATAGTTTTCAAACAACATTTTTATATTAAAAGATGGAGGGACTTGGAAGGAAGGCAGTATTAATCAAGAACAAGGAAGGGATACTTGACATACAAAGGTTCCAGTCTACAGTAAAGTCTGCAAACAAAGGTAAAAAGGATTATTAACAATAAAGACCTTGCATCGCTCCAACCAGTCCATACCCTAGTGAGAATCTTAATTTCTTCACTGTCATGGGCCTATGTATGTTTTCCTCTACATCACTACCATGCGAGTTGGGAATTCTGCACCACCACCATGAAGAAATAGTATTCCCTTAGAACTTCACAAAGTTTACCAGATTAAAATTTCAGATAAGAAATGAAATATCAAAGTACATCTTTTTTTTTATTGTGTATCTAAAAATAAACCTGACAATGTAAGAGTTGTTTATATATAAATATGAGGGTGGAAGTGTCAACTGACCAACCTATTCAAATTTTCCGACTACTTTAAACATTCAAAAGATGAACAAGCTGTGGTATGGCAAAAACAAGCCATTAGTGTTATTCTTGTATCTTCTTTCCCCAGTTTTAGTGCTCTTTCACTCCCTCTCATATTGGCCTTCTCCAAATAAAATGTGACCCCTCCTTCCTACACTACCTTAGTTCCAATGAAGGTTGTGTTTGAATGTAACATTCCTCTTTTCCTTAAAGCAATTTTAAACATTAATCAATGTCTGTGAATAAGCAGAGCCAAAGCTTCATAAAAACCCATACATTTAAATTGAATGAAATAAAAAAGAACTAAAATCTCTCACCAATAGTTATGAAACCAGGTAAAGAATAATGTCTACAAGGCACAACTGAATGGACAATCCTAAAAGAGGCATATGCATGGATTTTTAGAAACTAGAGAGGAAGGACTCTCACCTAATTACCAGGAGCATAAAATAGAAAGGCAGGTAAAGGGATAAAGTTATTCCATCATAAAAGAAAAAAGAACTAGATCTTTCACCCACACACATGCACACTGATAACAGGACTTGATAAAAATTTACATAAGATGGTACATCCTCAAGAACAGAGCTTCAAGGTGAAAAACACACATCAAGCCACAAGGAAGATCAAACCAGCCAATTCACTATCTAATAGAGGTTAGACATGATCTTCGGAAAAGGTAAAAAGATCACTGATGTCTGCTGAACTTAGGACAAACAGCTTATAATTTGAAGATTATAACTGGAGACAGGCACAATTCAAGAAGACGACTGTTAATCCTAGTAAACAGTTCAATAATTTGAACTAAAAGAAAGGTCTTCAGAAGAACCAGTAGCCAAGTCTTTTAAATTACAAAAAAAAGTTAAGTAGAAAAAAATATTTACATAAAAATACTTTGTGAAAAAACTTTCCATTTCAGAAATAGAAGAAGTAAAACTGGCAAGTAAAATTTTAGCATAAAGCAAAAAAAAATATTCAGAGTTTAAAAAAAACATAGCCCCTCACTGACATTAAGCAGGAAATCACAAACTAGTAAAAAAGATATGATTAACCACCTGAAAATCTAGAATGTCCACAGGTAGGAACAACACATAAACTGAGACTTTAATGTCCAGAAGATAAACCAGCACAAGATCTATCCCTACCTCAGTTCTGCATCCATCAAGAAACCAATTTGTGTAGTTTAAAAGCAAATAACAAGGACTTCCCAAAGATATAACACAAATAAAAGTTTATTCACAAGGTAAATACAAATAAATTCTAGCTGATTTTAATGTAAATCTTTCACAGGATCAAAACCTACCACTCCAAACTTTCAACTTTAGAAAAAGAATAGAGCTCAAGAATACAATCAAGATGAGAAACACAGAAACAAGGTTTTAAAATCTATCATGGTGTCTATAAAAAAAAAGGCCTACAAAAAATCTCTCTTCTTGACAGAATTATGAAGGGAAAAATGCTTATGTAAAAATATTGATGGTTGTTTAAGAGGCTTCACAACTCTCTTTATGTAAATACGAAATGGATAATTTGTTATTATTTGTTACAAACTCCGACTTGCATTCAAAAAAAAGGTGTTTAACATTTCTTGAGAGTAAATGAAGTCCCTAAATCATTTGAAGATTTAAAGTTAAAAAAGCCAACCAGCTGACTTACAGTGCAATAGTTTTCACTTGAGTTAGAAACAAAGAGCAATGAGCATTTGCAATAAATAGCAAGTGTCATATCATTATTAATTTTACACAAAACAGTTTTAGCTCCAAGTGATTATGTTTCCATAATAAGTGTAGAATCTTGCTGCCTGTAATCTCCAAAATACTGAAGTTCAATGAACTCTAACTGACATTAGTGTTAGGCTAAGAAACTTATTTGAATTTTTGTAATCTTTACAATGAACTTAGATTAAATTTTTAAATGTGACTATGATTTGTATGGCGGTATGAAAATAACTCAGTGAAGACTTGTATAACAGTGTTAAAATTTTTCTTGAGGTTTAATTTTTTCATTATGTCTAAACATAAGGAATGTAAGTTTCTGGACAGCATACAACTTTTTTGCTTCATTATTTGTCATAAAAATGTCATCTGACATCTACATTATTTCATGTCAAGTACTTAAAAAAAATGTTTTTTTGATAAATCTTAGAATAGATTAGCTTCATATGCCACAAAATAAACCAACTGTTTTGGAATATATTAAATGTATAAAAACATAAGCACCTGAAAGTACACCTAATTTTCATAAAAACTAAGACTTTTCTGTCCAATATTTTTTACTCAAAAAGAGCAATTCACAAAAAACTGATACATAGTTATTTTATAACAATAAAAAAAACATCCTGATAGTTTTATTATCCAATTCAATTGTACAATGTAAAATTTAAAGTACAGTGAACATGTGTATGCCTACCTAACTTATAGCTGCGCACGACAACAGAAAGTGAGCCTGATGATTCTTTTGCAAACGGTGTATATTTGTTAGCGGCAGTAATCGATAATGGATCCAACTTGGCCACCAGGTGACCTCTAACCTAAGAATAAAATTTATAACAAGCAAAAAAAAAAACCTAAACATTAACAAAAACAAATAGATAAAAATATTCAAATAAACTTCACAAAGCAAAGGATATTGAAAAATAAATTGAGGAAAAAAATTAGTAATTGATAAAATGAAACTGAGGTAACTTAATAACCAGGTAATAATTAGATGTAGAATAAAATCATACAAGAAAAAAAACATACTATCTCAAAAGTATTATCTCCTGAATGTTTGTACTGACCATAACATATAATAAATAATTAAAAAAATATTACAATTACTACACAGGATGTCAGACTAGCAGAATAATACTTATACTATCTCTGCTTTCACTTCTAGTGTTTGGGCTAAATTTGGCAAATACAAAGCCATTAAGCAGGCAGATTTATTGAGAAAACATTCACTAAGTTATTTGAAAGAAGAGTTGATACAAATCACAAAATATTAAAAAGAATCTAAATATTTGAATCACACACTCAGAGGTCATTTGTTCAGACAAAACCTAGAAACATTACACAACCACTTAATTCCCAATATGTGCACATGTATATATATATATATGATAATCACCAGATTGTCATTCAGTGATATCTATTTGAATTGTATAGCCTTTGTACTAATGTTATAAAACAAATATAAAGTATGTGTACAACAACTAATATTGTGTATCATCAACTTTAAAACATATATATATATTTCATAATAGTTGGAAAATTATTAGTATACATTGTTATATAACAAGTAACATTATATTTACCAATAATTAACCTTTGACTTTCAGACAAGTCTTTATATTATCTACGAAAAACTTTTTTTTATGCATTTTAATCAACAATTACCCACCATAATCTTGTGTATTTTTTATTAAGCAATTCCACATGAGAGAGAGAAAAAAAATGCTTACTTTAGGACTTAATGCTAAAATCATAATGTGAGTGGTTTTTAGGTGTAAAAAAAAAAAGGCTGGAAAATTTAAATCTAACAAGAAAAATTTAATATTTGAGTCTGCATATTAAGCATAACAGCTGATATTAAGAATACTGAAGTCCCAAACTACTAGAAAAATTCTATTCAGTTATTTACAAATGTTTTGATAAACAAAAATAAAAACAAATTTATGAAATCAGGTACCTGAATAGCTTATCCATCACACAATAAATTCATTCAAGTTGATTTTTAATAGCTCTACAGTACCTTCCAATAGCAGGTAAATAATTCACTTGAATTATATGGTGTAATTCCAATCCATAAGTTTTACAAAATGTTTTGTCACTGATTAGCTAATTCACAGTTATGGAAGTAATTATTAAATCTTCTAACTACACTTCAATATCAACTAGTATGACATACTTATAGGTCCCTCTGATTCTTTATTTTACTGTAATAATTGTAACAGAATTTTAAGAATTGGTAACCGAATTACACATCAGTGATATATTAAAAGAGAATTGGAAGTGAATTTGAAGACAACCTGAATTATATTTAACAGAGTGACAGCACTATGATCAACCCTTTATCATCATTTTATGGAATCTCAATCAAGAATCTCAAAACAAACAAAATGGATAGAGTGAAACTCTCCCTCTCAATGGAAATGGCAACTATCAATGTAATTGTTTGGTTTTGCAAGCTCTTTTAGTGACTTAATCTCGATACACCTACAAAAGTAGGAATAATTCTTTCCTCCACTCCTAATGCTTGTTTTGTGAAATGCCGAATGACAAATTGATGATAAATGAAGTATACTGATGAAGACTAAGAGATGAAACCTCTCTAAATCACAACTCTCTAGTTTCTACTTGATGTAACATGTAGTAGTAAAATTTCTGGCCTTTATAAACAGGAATAAAATTATCCTTACAAAAAGATAACAATCAGTAATGCCTGTGATGGTAAAGAAAAAACAAAATATTACAGGAAGAAACATGTTATATTTACAGAAATGCAGAAAGTAAGAAACAAAAATGGGGAAAAAAATTTTTAAATATTGGAAATAACTGGAGACATTCAGATGGAAAACAAATCAAAATGTAGAAAACAACAACAGAAAAAAAGCAGCCATTGAAAAAGAAATACCAACAACACTAAAAGAAATATCACATTCATTCTGAATGCCTTGATCACAAGGAAAATCAAAACAATGAGCGACTATACATCTTCTAAGATTGCTAAGAAAAAAGCTATAGTTGTTTTTGCCATTGCATCAAACATTACCTTCATTGCAATGCCAAGGGTAATCAGTTACAACTGTTTCTTTCTCTACACCTAAGTATTTGCCCAAGAAAGATGTTGTCATAATAAGAAATACTGGTCAAAAAAAGAAGTACAAAAACAATATCAATAAAAGAAGCAGATGCAATGTTCCTGATGGACAATCCTGAAAGTAAGATCTTCTTTTCAAATTTGTTGCCTTGAGACCACACCAAGTAAAATTGCTATCTGATGCTCTTCATAATTCCTTCTTATGTCATTGAAAGAATGTCTGTTTTCTTTTACAGGCTCTAGGCAAACATATGCAAGTAGAAATAAGTTTTTGTAAATTTATTGCTGTAATTGTGTATGATCAAGAGAAGGAAGACTGTATTGGTTAGCAAATGCAAGACTTGCCCAGGTATAAAGTCTGTCACTCAGCAAAGATTTATTGGTGAAGTGGTGTCTGAGATAATAATGTCAAAAAAAACAAAAGATGAAGACCATCTGTAAAGGATCCCTTAATGAGTGGTACCAAGACTAGTTTCACAGGTTTAATGCTTTATGAAACAAAACAAAAACTGTTAATACAATGCAAGCAAATGCAATCAGAGAGGAAAGAAAAAGTTTGAAGACACATTTTGGTCTACACTACACTACAATGATACAAAATGAAATACAGTATGCATACTGGCCCCAAACCAAGTTACCTTCTTCATTGTTTGTGCTTGAGAGCAAATGGAAACCCATTCCACAGTGAATGGTTCATTTTTATAACATGTGACAAGTATACTGTTAACAAGTTTCTTAAGTTGGTTATACAACATCTGGAATTTACAGTTCATCCTTGGCCAGTTTAAACATGGATCTTCTTCTATCAAGTATTACCCTTCTAGAAAAGAAAATCACATGAAACTTCTTTGCCATCAGCGATGGGAAAGGACTGGTTTATGGTATCAGTTGATAAACAAAGCATTAGGTTTTGTCGTATGTGATATGAGGTAAAGCAGAGGTTGCTATATACCAAACTTCACTTATTGTACTGCCCCAAAGAAGAGATTGAAGAAAAACCCTTGTTGTTATTTCTCATACAGCTCCGATGCACGAAGTCATGACAATTGCTCCCTGTGTAGTTAGTTGATGTCAAAAAACATGCCAAAACCTCGGTAGTTCACCACCATGGCTTCCAGGGATATTTCATGGTCATTAGCAAGTGTCCCAGTACCAATAATACTTACACTTCCCTGGATGGGCCAAATGATGAATCACAATCTGCTGTATGAGATTTAGGCACAAAAATGGTATGCTGTTTATTAGCTGAACAATGAATACTGGTTCACTGTTAGACCACTGGAAGTCAACTAACATGATGACCCAAAAAAAGCAAAGATTCCGGTTCATTAATGCGACTGGCTATGAAATAAATCAGTTCAAGATTATTAGTGTTTTAGATTTAGTTGATATCACAGAAGTTTTCTATCAGTTGGAAAAAAGCACCTAAACCAATGTTATCTTCAAGATCAGTTTTCTCAAACTGAAAGATGTCATATGTCCCAAACTCTGTATGAATACATGTAAACTTGCAGTTTGTTGCTAAACTGCAGTTTCTTATTTCAACTCCATTTTAAACAAACAAATTAATTGTTTGCTGTTGCTAATTTAATTGTTTGTGTCAAATAAAGAATCATTAAGTTCAAAAATGAGATATCTGTTTTGTTTTTCAAATATGGTTTGGAGGATTCAGAAGGTGTAATTCCATTACCAAAAAACATAATTCTGTTACAACATAAAATCATGTATATTACAAATATATAATAAGTTTTTGAGGGAACAAAACTTCCCTTATTACTGCCCATTGATAGTTTAGTATAGTCATACTAATAACGAGTCTCAACTGACCATAATAAAGTTTTCATGGACTAACTTGAAACTCATGTCTCTCAGCTTCTAATTTCATTACCAAAGTTTGTAATCCTAAAGATATACCCTACCCACTCACTAAAAAAACTAATTATCACAGAAGAATTATAAAGAACAGTGTACACAAATAATATGAGGTGTCAGTATATACAATACAAATATTTAATTGAAGGCCTTCAAAGCTGTGAAGGTGCCTCTGATGTGTAATTCTTTTACTGTAGAATTGCCCTATTAAAGCAAAAAGAAAGTCTATTAGTGTGTATTAAAAGTCACAAAACACAGTAGAGAGTGATGCTCTCTCTACTGCCACCTATCATAAAAAACTGAATTTTTGTAATACAGAAAATTATCTTAGTAAGCGTAACTGAATCAAGAGCATGAAATTAACAGATATAAAAAATAATGCAAATTTTTCAAAGCCAGCTGACTTAATTCAAAACTATGCATGTTTACTGAATACACCAAATGAATAGAGTCAAACCAAATTTCATTGACAATTCTATTAAAGTACATTTAAAAACAAATCCTCCCATAAACAGTGATGTCTACTGTTCAATTCTGTCAGTGCCAAAAATAAAATTCATTTAAATTTTTCTTTTATAATTTATTTTTTAAAGTACATAGATTAACTTTAAACCATCATAAGATTGACTACACAAACATTTAAGAAAACATGTGGCCTAATAGATGTGTACAAGACAAAAAATGGAACTAAAATCTCCAGATAATAAACACTGTGAACAACAATATCTTCCTGGAATACTAGAAAGAGGCATTAGTCAGCTGACTAAAAATTAGTATTTGTCAGAAAATAGTTTCAATGCTTTAAAAGAGCTGAAATATAGGGTATAACAAATATTTACTTTCATTTTTACAAAATAACTCCTTATAAAAAATGCTTCTTGATATTAATTATACACTATTACACAAATTATATACTCAAGAAAAAGAAAACACTGAAAAATGTTCCACCTGGTATGATCTAATGATTGCTTGCACTGTAAGATGATCCTCAATATCCTGAGGTGCTACCTGTCGCTTATCTGGTTCAGATGGTGCCAGAGCAGCAGTACTGGTTGGTGGTGCTACTGCTTCTGCTGTCTGTGGTTGTGATAGGGATGGGAGTACAGCATGTTGAGTCAAAGGGTAACTGATCATTACTGTTGGTGGACTCTGGTATGCTTGGCCTGGCTCTGCTCCTGCTGTGGTACTTCGAAAAAATACATCCCACGACTAAAAAATAAATACATGTATTACAATAATTTTAATGTAAAAAAAATATTCAACATTAATAAAACCTGAGTGCAGTATCATAACATTTCTTCTAAAACATTTACTTTATATTTCAGAAAACTGTTTTATCAGATAACATATACAAAAAAAATCCTCAAAAGACCACAACTTAAGCTAAGACAAACATGTAGAGCTGTGTGATTTAATAAACAGCATTTACAGTGAAATAAACTAATCAATTAATCAAAATTAGTGTTTCCAATTATTCCAACAGTCAATTAATCTAAATTACAATCACATCAACTGTCCATTACTGATCATGATTGTTCCAACAAACAATTAATCAAAATTCCAATTGTATCAATTGTTCAGAAAATAATCAACAAATCAAGAGTTATAATTTTTCTACACTGAAAATGTTTTTCCAACAGGTACTTACCTCCTCTCACATAATTAGCTATTTTTGTTCATGCTACCCTTTATATGCAAAAACAATGTTTACACATGCCACAAGCCTTCTGTCTCCCCTCCACAAGAAATGACTCATTCCAATGTGTCTCTGATGCAAATCATCATGTGACAACACTCCACTAATGAGAGTACCATACACTCTCGTTTCACATGTGACTCACTTTAATGAATTCTACCAAATTATTCCTTTGAGTTTTGGCAGAAAATGGAAGCACCGGTTTACAGTGGGAAGAAAGGGTAGGAAGTGTGAGAAGAGGTAAGTACCTATTGGAAATACATTTTCAGTATAGGAAAATTGTAACTTCAGATAAGATACATTACCTCCACTCACATAATTATCTAGAATTCCTCATTGAATAGGGGGAGGGACCAGTGCAAAATAAGAAAAGAAACATCCTTCAAAAGCATCCAAAGGGCACGCCTTGAGACTAAAGAGTCAGAATCAAAGATCTGATGTGGAAGACTGCACTACTTTTGAACCACGTATACTTTTCGCCCATCTGAGAAAAGTGTCATATATATGAGCACTAAACAGAGCAGCTCATCCAATTGGTGTGGGAAAAAACAATGGAAGTGCCCACAGGTGTAGAGTGGTTAGAGCACATCGGACCATACTCGGCAAGTCAACTATATCCAAAAACTCATGCCGTTTGGAAACCTCAAGTTCAAGAGACCAGAGGGGGTCTCAAAAACCCTCTGACTCCAGAACATGGCACATGTTAAGATTAGAAAATGATATACAATCTGGGAACCTGACACCTGGAATCAAAAAGATGCCTACCATAGTGAAATCGACTCCCTCAACATTGAAACTGACTGGAACCAACCAGGTGCAATGATGTCCTCAGAATAAGATACATTGAGGGAAAGCAGAAGGGAAAGAACCATAACAATCTCAAGTACCTCCACCATGACCCACAACACAGATGGAGTATAATTGAGGGAGGAAGACAGGCATTTGTAATACATGTGTGAAGACTTATGTTGACAATTTCTACTCTAAATCCAAAACCCAGCCACTGGGAACCGAATTCCATGTGGGGGTAGGATGAGCGATCTCAATTGAAGGGGTGAACTGCAATTTGACGTCTCACTCCTTTGGTTCACATATGCTTTATAGTGGAGGATATCACATCATCTACACTAGCAGAGCACCACCACCCTACTCTGCACTAAATGGTATTTCTGTATTAGAGTTTTATGTCATTAAACCATTCAGGAGGATGCCTCCATGGTCCACCACGCCAATGGCTTGGTAAGGACTCCCAAACTCCACTAGGAAAAAGGGGGATGTGGAGAGTCCGGAGGAACATCAACACCCGAGACATTGCAATGTGTAATCATGAAACCAATTTTTAAAAGCAGACCATACCATTTTATTCAATACAAGGCATGGCAGGGATGGGCAGCTATCCACTTCTGCTTTACCCATGTAGTTGGGTGGTACAGTCTGGGATGGGCATATTTATTAAGCAATTTCATTGCAAGAATAACCTTCAAGTGATCTTGTAAAACACACCATCTCAACAATGTGCATTGCGTGGCCATGGAACATATTAAGCCTGTCGACATGGCTGAACAGTGTGAATTTTAAAGGTTAAATAATACCTGGTCAGGCAACACTCCCACAGAGAGGGATCCAAACAATGAGAACTATAATGAAAAGGGAAATAAGACCCCTGAAAAAGTTAAAAAATAATAAATAGATCTGACCCAGTCTTATAGTTGCATGGCAGTCTGAAGAATGGCTACAGGTGGAAGATGACATATCAAAGAGGAATAAATGGCGACCCTATGCAAATAATCAGAGACGAATGTATTAGGTGTAGTCCACATGCCTGACTGAAGAATTTCCTCCAATGGACGACAAAGATGAGATGCCAGAGAAAAGGTAAGGTGTTCAATTTGATGAGAAGACATGTGGAACAAAGTACAGGAGGATGACAAGAGAAAAATAAGCTAATTGAATCCAAAACATTTCAGCATTGCAGTCTGTGATTTGTATTTATCAATATCTTTCACTAAAATTATCACAAGTCAGTACATAAATCTTCAAAAACCTGTATTTTTGCTTCACTGAAGTCTTTGGCTAAATTATTCCAGATATTACTCTGTATGCAAGCCTCTTGAAGTTTAATTCTCTCATTAAAATTACTGTGCAATTTCAGTTTATATGGTTGTAAGCAATAACAACGTACAAGGATGTAATTCTAATAAATATATTGCATTATAGGTCTAATCACTGTGTAACCTTACTATTAACAATGAAGTAGCTTTAAGCATTTTTAACAAAAGAAACAAAGACCCAGTCTGTCAATCTTTCTATCTCAACACACACACACAAGTTAAGATGGTATATAGTGATTATACTTTCATTATAAACCATTAAAAATTTAAAATTAGCTGAAACATCACTGGTTGTTGTATACTACTTAATCTGCATAACTGTTTATACAACAGTACAGAATGAATTAATTCTTCAAATATGTTTCTAATCCTGAAACCTTATGCATAATAAGTAGGATATCAATTAGTCTGAGTACTCAGTTAAATAGTGTTGAAAGTCCAGTGGTTAACCTTATAATAAAACATTCAAAGCAGGGAGTCCAGACTACTATATTGTGAAGGATTTCTCTTTTTTTTCTTTCACAAATGGCATATGTCCAAGTAAAAACACTACACACACCTCATGTTACTCTAAATATACCTACATGCTTCTCTGTGCATAGTGTTTTGAAGGGGGCTATATATAGATTTGAAATATATATATTCATTGTGAAGTAACCACTGTTGTTGGCTGAATATGTGGAAGCCTTCTTCCACAATAAAAACCAAATCATCCCAACTAAATAACATAAAAAAATTTATGAAGAGGGTAAGAAAATAGCAAAGAAAGAAACAACAGATGTTAAAATAATGACTGTTTTTTTCATTAATAAAAATTTTTATAAACTGCTGGTTAACTAAAGCATTGAGTCAGCAAAGTCTAAAATTTTTCAGCACTTTTTTTTCTAGTGTAAAACAGCCTCTACATGGCATAAAATAATGTGGTACAATATCACATTTAACAATAAAACAATTTCATACTAATGCAACTACATATGACTGTACGTGCAAACTTGGCTTTGCATTTACATATTGTGTGTAGTAAGTCTAGGAATCCAGTGTATGAATGAATACACTATATTCTGCCCCTGGTTTATACTTTGTTGAATTATAATAGCTTATATATCAGTAAATTTTCATAAAATGTGTTAAATCATACTGAGAACTACAATAAAATATTAAATGCAACTATACATATGTACAATTTACTTGACGAGAATAAAACATATAAGTGCTGGTGACTGTGCTAAATTACCTAATGTTATTAACAACTGTTACTCAGAAATGTTGTGAAGTATGAATAATGGCACGAGCCAGTGTAATTCAAGTATCTTGAAAAAGGTGTAAAATATTTAACTGTTTTTAAAATCATGTCAGCATTTTTTTTTTGAGTGAAAAAAATATAACTGCTTAAATAAAACAAATTAATTTAATACTTCTTATTTCATATTGTATGTTTCAGGAAACATAAAACATCTAATTAAAAAAAATTACCTGAAGACACAGTACTAACTGATTTAAATTCTTTATGATTTGAAATTCATATTCCACGTATATGGTACTATACATCACTGGAAATGAATCATCATATATGGCAAATATATTATTTGCATATATATTTATTCACACTTAAGCTATAGTTAATGGCCTAGTAAAATTAATTATAATGAATGTTAATTAAAAATTATTTCATTACAGACATTTTGATTTGCATTTTCATGTAGAACTTTTGTCTGCATTTTCCAAATTTGATCAGAAATTTACTTAATGCTGGAGGTTATTTCACATTCCAAACAGTGAGACAAAATTAGAATTGGGTGGGGGAAAAATTAGTGCTATAAAGTATGACTCAAAAGATTTCACTTTTGAATGTTTATTTAAAGAAAATAAAGATTTTTCATGAGAAATGTTCACGAATAGCCCATGTATTATTATGTAATTCCATAGGATAATGAGAACTACATGTTTGCTGAGTGATTTACAACTTGTGTAGCAGGATTATTAGTTAGACATGGTTCAAAGGGCAATAAGAACTTTCAGAGTTACAATACGTATTTCACGTGTAAAATACAGGAGCCCATTGCAATAGGGTTAGTGTTATCAATTCATTATACACTGTATGTTATTTAAAATTAAGAAGTAAACTTAATTGAATATCTACTTATCTTTTATAACAAAATAAACAATTTTTTAACTCATTGTATCAGTCTACAAAGGAATAAAAAACAGAGGTTCATGTAAAGGCTACATTAAAGAAGTAATGGTTAAACTTCTGAAACTTTTTTAAACCCACAAAGATATTCAAAATCAATTTATTGTAATAAACTGTATGCGAAAAAATATCAGCATTTTCATTTCTTCCAAATTCCTTTTTTTTAACGTCTATTGGAAAGAATTTGTTTTTAAAACAAACTATATATTTAAAACTCTTAGTGCTTTTAAAATTCCTTCTCCTTGTAAAATCACACATGTAAGTAAACATGTGGTATTTCAACAAGTCAATTTCTATAAAATTTTAAAGTTTTGAACAATGTCTGATTGGCATCTTTCAATAACCAAACTAATTATTTACATGCAAGCTAATTTATCACTTTTATGTAAATAAATTTCATAGTTAATCATAGGATTTACATCTCAACACTAAATACATATCAAATTATTTCATTAATTTTTACATACTTTTGTTTAGAATTTGTTACGTAAAGAATATCATATTATGAAAGTTTAATGTAATAGAGAATTTTTAACTACTGTTCATTTCCAAATTATTTCTCCCCATTTTTCCTAATGAAATGATGTCTCATTAGGAGCAACAGACACATCTTGAAGAAAATATTCATTACAATTAAAAGGTTGTTTGGACAATTTCAGCAGCACCATTTAAAATTTGTGCTGGGTTTTTGAAACATTAGCTGAAACTCAAAGTCTTAAATTAATTTCCAGAAAACTTGAGAATTCTTGTTCATCACAACTTTAAACCTATAATTCCATCATTTTTCTCATGTTTAAGAAAGCTTACTTCCTATCACATTTTCTTATGACAAGGGAACACAAATATAAATTTTGACAAGGTAGGAGTTATCTTCAGTTAAAACATTTATTTTTCTAACAGAACAGTTGGCCTTTGGATGTTGTGGAGGCAGTAAATTTAAGTAAGTTTAAGAGAAAGCCTGATAACTATATGAATGATAAGAGCTGGCTTTAGGATTTATATTTATTTCAATTTATTTATATAATAGTTTTAGTTTAATGTCTGGACACCCCCCCCCTCCTCAAATAAAGATATTATACATGAAAGAAAGAATTTATTGCACATTTACATATTCATATTAACACAGACTAAAAAAAGGTTTGATTAATAATCCAAAATGTCTGTCTGTTGGTCTTCATTTTCGTGACACAGGATGATACGTCTCCATGTGCAATGGGTTTGTTTGTTTGTAATTAAGCACAAAGCTCTGCCCACCACAGGTATCCAAACCTAGTTTCTAGCATTTTAAGTCTGAAGACATACCACTGTGCCATTGAGGGGCTCATGTGCAATGTCACATCCTCCTTGGCAAATCTTTCAACAATTTTTTTGTTTCAGTGCATCACTTATTTCATATCGTTCCTTTGCCACAATAATTACTAAAACATGAAAAACTAAACTGTTAACATGAGCTTTAAATAAAGGGAGTGTCCAGACTTTTTCTCCACCCTGTATGTTAAGTTTTACACATACAGTAATCTAACATAACCTTTACACTAATGATCAGCAAAGGTACAATATTTTGCCTGCAATAAGATATATTTACCAAAGTGGCATACAAAGGATAACCATGAAAAATGTAGTAACTTCTACTGTTAAGGCTAATTTTATCATTAACCGATACACACACATGTCAGGTATTCATAACAGTTCTGAAATTTCCTATACATGTATGTTCTGAAAATTGATCCTTTGTTTTTAAATATGTATGATTTTGAAATCACCCAATTAAAAAAATAAAGCTGAAGATGACTACTACCCTGCCAGATCTTATAAATGTGCCCTACCATTCTCACTATTAAATATTTTTTTATGTAAATTAATTTTTTATTAATTTTTCAAACATAAATATTAGATATTTATAAACATTTATTCTCACATATTTAATTATTTTTGTACCTTTAAAATTAATGAGTTAACTCCTAATTTGGCATGATAACTCCAATGTTAAATTATCAACATGAAAGTAACTAAAAATCACACATCCTATCATAGAAAAACTATGTCAACAATAAAATTTGTAATTAACAACAACTTTGTTAACTTCAGGTCTTTTTACTAAAATTAGATTATCAATCAACAACATAAAAAAACAGAAAGATAACTGCTTTGACAAATAAGGCATACAACAAAAGGATAAAAAGAGATGCACTTATTTTACCCTTGAACAAATGCATAAGGGTAATATGGTTGAAATCTTAAAATCTACCTTAGCTTTGATAGCTACTTATTAATTTTTTAATGTTATAACTAGATGCAATGATTTGAAAATGAAAAAAAAATTAAGTTTTAGAAAACCTGGCCTACATTTGATTTTGGAAGAATCATATTCTTGTTAGCTTGCTGATAATATTGTACATGATGATAGTATGGATTCTTTTAATTTGTGGAAAAGGTGTGTAGAGAAAAATTACATTCAAATGTCGTTGTATCATTTTTGAATGTTTGGAGATAAAGGGTGATCTTTGATGAGCATAATGATTTTCAGTTCTATCATCTTGCTCCTCCTTAAATCTGGTCTACAGTTTTGTAACATGTTCTTCATTAATGATTCATTAAAACTAACTTAATCTCATCAGGATGTAAATAATTGATATTACCTCTTAACATTTTTATTTATTTAAAGTGTAGGCTTCTTTACTTTCAAAACTGAGGTAGTAACTTTAAGTTTAATAGACCCCAACAATCCACATTAATTTTAAATTCAGATTTACTTACTTTATGTACACTTTGTGGGTCTTTCAGCCAAGCTCTGTACATTTCTTCTACATAAACTGATGAACTTCCATTTAAAAAAGGTTCTTGTGCTGCTCTTGCAGTAAAAGTTCTTGTTACACGAGACAAATATGCTCCTCCAGTAATATTTACAGTGCCACTGCCACCAAATCTTCCTTTGGCTATCCATATTGATAACGTTTGTGTCCTTTGTACTGGTGGAAGATGTGACACCAAAGGCCACAAATTTGTGATAAACGTTCTAGCTTGTAACATTTTTGTAAGAAATAAAAATTTATTTAGGGCTTAGACTCGGAAAATATTCACACCAGAATCCTGTTGAATCTCGTTTCACTTTTAGCCTTACACGAGCCACTGTACAGGATGTTATTGTTGTGCCTTTAGGCTCGGGTCCAGGTCGTTCGACTTCGCAATAAAATTTAAACTTTAACTTGTTCAAGATATTTCAAATTCTAAATTTCTATACAGAGAAATTTGGAGAAGTGAGAAGGAATAAATTAATCCTATACGATTTCGAGTTATTCACCAATGTATCCAAACGTAGGCCTATATATCAGTATAGTGATAATGTTAACATCTCCCGGAAATTGTAATACGTACAACTCCCTATTATTGGTACTACAAGTAGCAATACTACGCAAACAATATATCCTTTTAACCGCACCACTGACCTCTATGCTGTTTTACCGACTGTAGTCTAAATTCAGCTTCAAATAACAGGAATAACATACGAAGCGATAGGCTAAGTCGCTAAGACAACGTATAAAATATTTGTGAAAACGCGAAATACACAAGAAAACTACAAAAAAAAAGAAAGAAATATTTCCCAAAACGTTTCGTTTTAATATATTTATGTATTTATATTGATACTTATTAACAAAACATACTTCTATTTTGTATATCCTTTCTTCAAATAATTTCTACAAGATACTTTATAACTGTACAGCACAGGTTTACCTAACAGGTACCTTAATAGGTAATCTTATAATTTTAATTACGAATTTACTCGAAAGGTAAACAACGCTGATTAGACCGAGAATATTATAGAAATTCAGAATATTACTAATCAAAATTACTATATATAATATGTTCCAAATTTATTTTATTTCTCACCAGACTACATATCAGGCATATAACTTTTTATTGTAAAACTTAGAATTCCTGTGAGCCATTCATTTTACAACTGATGATTTTTGTTTTTTAGTAATAATTTGCAGCAAGTTATGGAATCGGGTTTGTCTTATAGTAGTTTTGGATGTGATGATAAAATTGAAAATATACAAAAATGCATCATCGAAGTAGGAAAGAACATCAGTGACAGAATATAACATCTGGAAAATAAATTATTAATGCGAAGATTAAACCAACCACATCTCTTTCTGCATCAGCTCAGGAGTTCTAGCCTGGAACACCATCTTCTATAAAATGTGAACTGCGTGAACTATTATCACTTCTGCAATGCCATGTGTTACTGAAGGGCCTTCCTGGACTACACCAGCTATTACACTACCCAGTCCAGTTCCAGAATTCTGTTGGCCAGTTCAACACCAACCAGTAGAGGAACCAATGGAATATAATAAATAGGTACAATGGGGATCAAACCAGACTAAGTTTAAAATCATTTCCAGAGTGAACGGGTGGAATGGTGAACAACTCTGACAACATTGAGTAACCTTCCAACTGAGATCTGTAACAACTATCAAGCCACTTTATCCCATAGACTCAGAGCGTCACACAAGAAAGAAGTATCTAAAGTAACGTTTAATAATAAGGTACTGATGAAAGAAAAGACTTTAGCTGAACTTGCAGAAGACTTGGAGAGGCCTGTCTAATCTTACTTGGACACTCCTCGTGAAGTAATGGATTCATTAGCACGTGATCAATTTATAGACACTACAACAGACGAGGATATGAGGATCAGCTGAAGTAAAGTAGGTGTACAGCCTTAAGAGGAATCATTGCAATTGGGGATGGAAATTAAACCCATTGAGGTTGAAGAGCAAACATAAAGGCACCATTTAGAAATTACGGGGATATTATAACCTACAGTATTGAAACTCCCCCTAACTATAGTCTAGAAAAACTGAAAGAATTAATCAGGAAATGCACCTCAAGATAATAGGTGTTTTAAGTGTAACTTGTAGGGACATATTGCCAGTAACTTCAAGTAAGGGCTTGTATAGAATAAGAGCTCTCAAATGATACCAAAAAAGAGGTAATTGTTATAATTGTGGGAAACCTGGCCATTACTGCTGAAAATTTAAGGAATCGACTGCTGTTATCAAGTTAAGGAGACAGAGCCCAAACAGATCAAAGAAACAGAACATATCTAATGAGGCATAAAAAAACTGGGATTAGTGGATTTACGAGGAAAAGTCCAGCTGGAAATAATTCATTTACCATGTATAAGAAAAGAAGGCTTGTTATTTGAAGAAAATCACCCACAAGTCTGCAGGCTTATTGATGGAAAACATTGCAGTATGCTGATTGACACTGCCTCATAGCTACAGCTATCTCGCTTTGTTAATGAAAGATGTAAAATTACCTCCAGAGATGAAGAAAGAAGAGCGGCTGATGTAAAAAACAGGTGGACATAAAATTCTAGCAAAAGGAAGTTGAAATTTACTCTAAGTATAGGAAGCTTCATTGTGCATCTTGATACGTGAATAATTGACATTAAGTTACAGTGCATTTTGGGAACTAACTTCATGAAGAGACATAGATACCAGGTCAAACTATCTTTAAATAGCTTCATAGTCTATGAATAGGAAATCCCTGTGCACTACATGGTAATTACTATACAAGAGATTGAATATCCAGTATAAACACTAAGAAATGGGATACTCATATCAAGAGTTAGTACAATAATTCTTCATCTACTGACTGGGGCTTAAGGGAACAAAATATTCCAGCATGTTATAAAAAATTGATGATTATAGATGCTCTCCTATATGAGACGCATGAACATGCTGTACATGATTTTACCCAGTGAAAAACAGAAATGCTGTAAATACTGATAAAATTGGATTTATTGAGATGACATGGTATGGTTAAACAGTCATCATTATGAGAGAGAACAAACTCCAAAGCAAAGTAGGTATTTTGGAGGGGAAGTGATCCAAGCCGAAGGTCATTCATCAATATTACCTTTAGAAGTTCGTTGGTGAGAGAACAGCCAACTGGGTAACTCCAGAGAAGAACTTTTCAGCAGAATCTCTACTTGCATAGGTACCTAGAGTTCCTGACGAGACTGTCTACAGAAGATAATCAAGAATGGAGCTAAGTGTGGATTCACCCAACCATCTACTAGAGAATAACTGTCAATGTGACAGGATGGACAGTGATAACAAGGGACAAGACATCTCACTCCTATACCACGAACCTAGGAAAGAAGAACACCACAAAGTTTGGGTGACTGGACAATTTTGTGTTGTATCTTATAATTTTTGTATTTATTCAAGGAACTCCACGATCCAGGAAGAGGGCAGAGTCGTAAGTTATATTTTAAATGTCATAATTAGTTAGCTAGGGGGCATTTAACGCGTAAAAAGTTCGAAGGCTGTGACGTCGGGAATTTTCTAATATATCCAAGTGTTCTTAGGTTAGTTAGAGAATAAATTATTTAAGGAATATTGTACTTTGTTTTCAACATAGAAAGTGAATAAGTCACTGTGTTAACTATTGCAGTTTTACTTTGTATAAGTAAGTTGATTTGTTTTACGTTAGTAAACGTCATTTATAACGTAAGCTTACAACACACTTCCGGTAATATACAAGTGTTCAAGTTTTTAAAAACGCTAAAAGAGGAATAAAATAATTTATTATCGCTGTGTGGATTGGGCATTGAATTATTTTCATTAGATAATTTAAAATAACCTGGCAACAATGAGCTACACTGCAACAATAATAATAACATAAAAAGTAAAAGATGTTGTGTAGTATTTTCTGATAGAAAATTAATTTTTCCGTGTGATATTCTTAGGTAAACACTGATTTCCCCGACGAGTATTAGATATGTAGACCAACTAATAACAGCAGATTCGCTCAGAAAATAAAGAGAGTAATCTGAATCTGATATCTTGACTTAGTTTTCCTAGTGTGTGCAACAAGTTTAACAAAATGAACACATTTTTTATTATGGAAAAGACGAAAATGAAGCACAATATAAGCACTTGTGCACATGAAAGGACAGCTAATCCTACTGGATTATGATTAGCTCTATAGCTTACTTTTTCTTGGAATAGACTTCCGTCAAACTAAATGGCCCAGCGTGGCCAGGT
>NW_013667712.1:71987-101405 GCF_000517525.1 Limulus polyphemus
TAGGAGTTGGCGGTGGGTTGTGATGACTAGCTGCCTTCCCTCTAGTCTTACACTGCTAAATTAGGGACGGCTAGCGCAGATAGCCCTCGTGTAGCTTTGCGCGAAATTCAAAATAAACAAACAAACAAACTGTCAAACTAAACATGGTGACCTTAATTAAAGTAAGTCATTACTAAAAGAAGTCCAAGTAGAACTGAAATATAAAAAATTGTTTGAATCCAACAGGTAAACTCGGTTATTTTGTCCAGTCAACAGCATTACATTGTGATCTTTGTTCTCTCACATCATTGATCAGCTGTAGCATTTACAAGAAGTTAAACCAGCCAGCAGAAGGATATTAAAAATGCCAATCTTTTCAAACTATATGTTATATGTTACTCCTATATCCTCTCAGTCAGAACAGACGTTATCTATTATAGAGAACGATGAAAAAAAGCAATTAGAACAATGCAATATGAACGACTTCCTAAACACATGTTTAAACTAAAACTGTATACCAGCTAAATACACTATTTTTTTTAATTCTTATATAGCTAAAGCAGATAAGAAATATATGATATCCCTGCATACCACAGTTGCTGTTTGTTGCATCCTGTGGTCGGTGGTTCGAAATTAAGGACTACATACTAACAACTATGCAACAACGGGACTCATAATTGGAGGAGAAACAACCTGTATATTGGCCAGTACTAATCTTTTCTAACATAAATTAAATGAAATGATAGATTGTTCGAATTGCTTTGTAATTTCACTTGACTCTGTTTAGGGTTGGGCATTACTGAATGGTGAGTGTGTCAGACTTTTGATCTATGGTCCATTTTTTGCATTACATTACAGTGGGTGCATTATAAGAATGATGATCAAATATATTTATTCAACTAGAATAGATAAAGTAAGAGTTGGCATTGGGTGCTGTTGCCTAACTGCCTTGCCCCTAACTCAAGTCTATTAATTTAAAATTAGGGACAATTAGAGCAGACAGCCCTTTGTAGTTATTTTTTCGAATGTCCAATATAAACAAACCTAAATTTGTATATAAGTAAATGTAAAAGGGGATAAACATTAAAATATGATTTATACTGAACTCATAATCTGTCTCCTTTCTTCTTTACTATGTACACAAATTTCTCTAACAATTGATATACATTTTCAAAATGCAATTTTTGCATCTGATGTGTCCTTCTGAGAGTTTATAAAGCTAAAAATCGGGCTTCGATACCTGTGATGGGTAAAACACAGATAGCCCATTGTGTAACTTTGTGCTTAACAACAAACGAACAAATATCCAATGTTTGTTTTTCTCAGTTTTCAGCTAGACAGATGGTACATCATATGTTCAAAATGACCACGATCAGCATTTGAGCTTTTGTTGTTGTTGTTTGTGTGTGTGTGTCTATTTGTGTAAAATGCGTAATAAATTGCTGTTGGCATTATTATCAATCAACAAAATGATTAGCGTGTTTGTACATGTCATGATATAAAAGAGTGCTTTGTGTAGATATTATTGATTAATTTATTTTATGAGTGAATATTTTATGATTGTTTAGTTTTGTTCATAACAAGAGAGTTAGAAGCAATTGTTTTAGTTTAAATGTTATGATAAGCTTAGTTACGTAACTCGGTAAGAGTCCTACATTGTGTTTATAACTTATTTATGTCGAGATTGTAGGATGTCCTGTGAAACTGATTGATTCCGAGGATATAGCGAGCAAACGACTAAGTAATAAACATATAAATAGTGTGAGCTGAGTGGGAAAGACAGACAGAGCAAACGGAAGACCAGAGAATGGGAAGTAGAAATGCTGCCAAAGGAAAGGTTAGAAAACGAAAGTTAACTGTCGTAGGAGTGGATAGCCTAACCATTGATACTGTTACGACAGCGGAAGTCATGCAACGCTGGGAGCATGCGCGCTGGAGTTTCTCGAAGGATCATGAATTTTCCTGGCAACTCTAGTTTGTTCCAGGCGCCTTCTTTTTTTTTAGTATATAAGCCCGACAAATAAAGCCAGCGAAAAAAGAAAGAATTGCATAGATAGATAATTGAGTCACAGTAGGCACCGTAAGTAAAGTGTGTGAATCACTGTGATTCACAGTGTGTGTTATAAAGGCTGTTAAGTTTAAAGTGACTGTGGAAATTAAGTGTATTACAAAGTTTGTAACGAGAAAGAATAAACAAGTTTTAATCAAGAAGGGACTTGTATCGCTGAAGTAACTCGGAAATAATTTTTACCGGAAATTAACAAACAAGCAGATACGTAACAAAATGTTAAAGTGATATTAAGTTTTCTGACCCTCTAAGATAATAATGTGTATCGTCAAAGGGGGTTCTAAACCAATTTAACCTGCATGTGTGGACTTTGACAAAAAATAGACGATTATTGGAAATAGGCCTAAATACGAAAAAAACAGACGAGTATTGGAAGCTTAGGATACAATTGGAGTAACTTAACGAGCCTGAGTAAGTGAATTATACACGTAATACTAGTGCGATAGAAGTAGAGAAAAATAATTTGGCTTTTCAACTGAAATTCAAATGCAATTGATTTAGCCTAAGTGGACTTTTGACAACAAGAAGATAACTATATAGTGTTTATGATATGCCTATGATCTCTATAGTGCAAATAATTTGTTGTACATACGTGTAACCAGTTCGAATGCCTATATATAATTTTGAAGACTAGTGGGGTGCTTGTTGTTCGTTTATTTTTGAATTTATCGCCAACAAGACACGGACACTTACTGTAGAAGAATCCTAAGCCTAACAACAACAACACACAGTATATATTTATACGATTAAGAAGTATAAGTAAAAGCCTTTAATTGACAATTGACAAACATCCTCGCCGGGCCCTCTTTCTCTCTCTCTTTTTTAACATTTTCAAGAATTTATTAAAAAGAAGATCCTAAATTAGGACAGCAATGAGCTCATAAACCAGAAATAATCATAGCAGCCGTTTTTACCTCACAGTAACAACAAATATCTATTAAGTCTATAAACTAACAGATACATATTAATTATTACTCAAATTATTATTTCAGTCGTTCTTAAAGTATCAAGCGTCTATATGGAAAGAAAAGCCAAGAACTATGGTTTATATCATTAAATGAAAATATAGCCTGAAGATGCTTTGTGGGCTTTACGGCATAACCAGGTTTCATTCGCCCTGGCGGGCCTGTAAATAACATAACACGTGTACTGGTGCTAAAAAGTTTCTTCAACTTCAAAGTTAGTTTGTTTCATGATACAAAAGCCATAGTCAAATATGCTCTATTTTTCCTGCTTTATTGAAATTGTTTTTTTTATATAACATTTATGGAAGGATCTCTTGAATTCATTGTTTTTAAATTCCTTCCAAAACTATATTATCTCCTATTTAATTAAATAATATGCTCTTTTTTTCCTGCTTTATTGAAATTGTTTTGTTATATAACATTTGTGGAAGGATCTCTTGAATTCATTGTTTTTAAATTCCTTCCAAAACTATACTATCTCCTATTTAATTAAATAATTGCTATATAACGTATTTCCAGCTGGTATTGTGGCAAGAAAGGGAAAAACATTTTTTTTTAATCACATGATCTTGACTTATTTTGTGAGACTGTGAAGTTAGGTGCTAATTGATGAACCGAGTAGCTTTGGGGAATATAATGTACGCTAGGTTTATACTTTATACGTATTGTCAGCTTATATTATTTACGATAGTGTGTAGAATTTTATATGTAGTTGACGTCAAGGCTTCTTTAATTGTTAGTGGTTTCCCATGTTAATAATAAAAAAATAGCATGAACTCTAACTAATAGTAGTAATACTGAGTAATAACTTGCATATGATAAAGTTAAACTTTAAAGTGAGCTACCACATAATTATCAACCTCATTCAGGTCTAAAAGTAAAATACTTTAAACAGTAAAAATTAAAACCAACCAACCATGCAGAAAACATTTGTTGACATTGTAAAACATGTGCAAAGAAAATTTTGTCCAAAAATACATTTTCGATATTTCTCTGTTCAGAAGGCCAATATTCAGTTTACTGCAAACGAAAGAATGAACTGTAACAAGAATTTGAAGAAGTATGAGCCTGGTTCTTTGGGGATTGCAGGATTGTCTTCATTTACTGGTAGCAAAAACAGTAAGCCAGTTGTATATGTGTCACGACCAGATATTCCTTCAGAAGCTATTAATCTTCTAAAGATTGAGTATGTGTTAAAAAATAACAGTGTCTTTTTGGTGATTGAAATAGATATTATTTGAACAACAAAGTATGTTTCTTCAAACTAGTATATTGTCACTATATGTATTATATTAACGTAATTAAATTACAGCCTACACTAACAGTACACACCACAAATAGGTTGGCCTTTGGGGTTGCTTTCGTATCTGTAGATGTGATTAATTTAAGGGAGCTTAAAAGAAGGTTTGATAAATACTGAACAGAGGTAAAGGCTGGCTTTGAGTGTCTTTTTATTTTATTTTAGAGTTTATTATGGTGGATAGAATGGCCTAATTGAACCAAATTGTTTTTATATTTATGTATATAATATATATGTATGGAACTTACAAGAAGAAGATTAGTTGTGTAAAAGTAACATCCAAAGACACAGTTTATTAGGCTGGCATTACTTACTGTCATACTGTGAGCAGACAGGATAAGATATTCCATATTTATTGTGGAAAATGGTGGAAGTTCTGGAATATTAAATCTTCTTAAACCACAAACTGCATGTCACACATTGATATGTTTATATATATATGGTTATTCCAGATTTATTGTACATTTTTTTTATGCAGACAAAGTAAAGAAACAAGCAATCTGGCACTAGAGAAAGATAATTGTGCAAATAATATAAATTTGTTTACTACTTCCAAAGTGATCAGTTTTATTTACATCATGCTTTAGGTGTGATGTGCACATGTGGACAGAGGCGAGACCAGTTCCACGTGAAGAACTTCTCAAGAATGTTGCTGGAAAAGATGCATTATACTGTTTAATAACAGAGAAAATTGATGCTGAAGTACTTGAAGCAGCTGGTATAATATTTCAGTAGAAGAACTCAGCTTCATACCTTATTTGATTAATGATTTTTTTTATGATTTTTCCAGGATGACTAACTAGATTGACAACAGCGTTTGGATATTGTCTGATAGATGGGATATCCCCAATGCATTTGGGTGCTATTACCACAGACATTATCCATTATGACAAGTTGACAGCCAGGACCGATAACGGTATTGCGATATATATATATATAAGGAGAAATGGAAGAGGTTGGGAGTTGGAACTTTTTAAGAACTTTTAAGGTAGGGTTTACAGTTCTATTCAATATTTTATAGTTCTACTTAATATATTTTTGTAAAGGTGGAAGTTGGGAGTTTAATTAGTAGAAATATTAGGGTGGCTCCATTTCATTTCATTTCTGCTTTAAGAAATTTAAGGGTAACTGTCTTCCCACAACTGGTTTTATACAGTGAAAGGCAGTAGAAGCTTAGATGTTGTGGGTGTAAGCACTCAGCTTTGTAGCCTTATTTGATTGATGATTTTCCATGACATCTGACTAGATTGGCATCGGCGTTTGAATATTGTTTGATAGATAGGATATCCCCAATGCATTTGTGTGCTATTACCACAGACATTATCCATTGTGACAATAAGTTGACAATCCGGACTGATAATCGTATTACGATATTTAATTCATTATTATTTTATAGTGCTGATTTAATCGCCTATAAACAATTAATGTAATCAACAGTTTGTAAGCTATTTATTTACACATATATATATATACATATCTTTGCATTCACAATAGATTATCAAAACTGACTACATGTACCATTAACAACAGTTTTTGTTACGTATCTTTTGATGCACCATTCTTGAATTTAACTATGAAATGATAATAGATAAAATATTTCCTATTACCTTGTTTTATCTGATTATTCAGCAAAAATGAATAAATTAAAACTTGTGTTAAGTATTTACACATGGTTGATAAAATTTGTTATTTTTGAGTTATTGTGAAAGTAAGACTACTTAAAACGTGCTTTTGGTAAAGTTGTGACAAAACATTTATTTTAGGTAAAAGGGAAATATTTAAAAATAATATATGTATATAAAACTACAGTACTCTACATCTGTAATATTATGTATTTATATAAGTATTACTATACTTAGATGAAGAAATAAGCTTGCTTTAGGTTAAATTGTTTTATACAAGCATAGTGATATGCATGTATAAAAGTAGGATTAGTTTTAATCTTTCAGGTATTATGATATGTGTGAAGTATGATTCCATAGTTTGTACTGCATATACTGAAATCACAAATTTTGGTGAGTCTTGCAATACATAATTACGTTGGATTGTGTTAGGTGATAGGGTATCAATCTTAGGACAAGTGTATTGCAAAGTGTACTGTGTTTTAAATTTATTATTTACATAACCTCTAGACAAATAACACAACAAGGAACCATTTCGTCCTTCGAGGCTGTCCTTGCACACCCACCCTTGAGAAAAGTAAAAATTCAAACCCACTTTGTATTTTTCAGGAAATCATTACTTTCAATTTTAAATTCATGTAAAGTGTTCTCCTCAATTACTGCTGATTGCAACTTGTTACATAACCCTGTTAAAATAGTAAGTTTCCTAACTGTGGCCTTGTTCATTTTTTCTAAATCTTAAGACTTGTTATCTCTTCTTATTGATTTCAGAATATAAAACAGATTAAACTACTTTTAGAAAAAATAAACGTTTCAAGCAATTGCTATTGGTTGTCTCTGTTTAATTTTAGCATAATAGAGTTTCAGATTGTGTTTAACTTTAAACTTGGAAGTTGTTATTCAACATATCTGTACATAAAATGTATGGTGCTACTATAGCGTGAGGTCTACCGCCATATGTCGCCTATAGCGTGAGGTCTACCGCTACATTATCCATCCCTCTTGGATATCACACATTTCCATACATTTATTTTAGCGATAAACACTTAATTTGATACTATTTTATACATGTTTGATAGACCTGGGTAGGCGACATATGGCGGTAGACCTCACGCTATAGTAGCACCAAAATCGTATAGTTTATGCACTAAGTTATAAGTAAATGAACATAATAATCTTATTCATCACTGTTTGATTAACTTTTTTTGTAATTATGGTTGTAGTAATAGCTGCAGAATGTTTCTAACAACAACACAACAGGAAAATTTTATTTTGTTGAAAAAATAATTTGGAACCTACCTCATATAAGAGCTTCGGAGATAACCTGTTTCAAATGGTTTTAAATTTCTTTTAAAGTTTCATTACTTATTTAAACTTCTTTGGATTTGGACTAACTTAAGAAAAGATCTGAATGTTTCTTTTGTATGACATACAAATATATATATATATATTTTTTTTTAAGTAGCTTTATTTATTCTATAATCTAATGAATTTTCTAAAACTTAACTAAATACTATACTATAAAAATTTCAGGGTGGCCATGAACCTGAAAACCTAAAAATAATGTGGTAGAAAAAACTCGGAGAAAATTAAAAAAGACATTATCCCAAACGTAGAAAGGTCACAGAAAAATGTAGACCCCTTCTTTTTTCTCAGAACCAACATATGCATGCACACTACGCTGCTTATAACTATATGCCATTTATGGGTGCATTTTGATGTCATTGTCAGTCACTGTATTTACGAGACTTTTGCTTATTACTTGTGATGTGATCATTTTTTAACTTTTCTTTATCCTTCAAATGTGGTGTGCACATCTGATAATTATTTGATCCATTTTATTAGATGAGAGGTTAGATCAAATATTTTTTCAAATAAAATGTGAAATTTTATTATTTACTAGTAAGTTATGATGTTCTTGTTTGAAGATCTTTTAGTGCAGTAGTATTAGGAAAAATTGAAATATCAATGTTTTATGTGTGTGTGTATGCAGGCCTGGAAAATCTAGAATTTTTACCGGAAAGCTAGAGAAAATGTTTTAGAAAGAGTATGATCACCCTTAAGTCTTCACTTTATTTCCTTATTTAAGATACTCTCTCTAATATTTCTAGAAAAGTAAAGTAAAAATAACACTTTGAGAATGAAATGTAGATTAAATATACTAATAGAGTAGTGAGAGCTAAAAAAATATTGTTTCACTGAATTGAGAAACTGTGAGGAGAAAAATAATAACATTATTTCAAAACATTTCTAAATTTTATGGAAAATCCATATAGAACTGTTACCTACTGGAACTTAAAAAGGTAATTTTAAAATTGTTTATCCAAAAAACTAAAGTGTTTGGCTGATGAATTATATTTGATAAAAATAGTATTGTTGGGTATCTGCTTGTTTGTTAATTTCCGGTAGAAATTATTCCCAAGGAACTTCAGCAATACAAGTATTGTTGGGTATCTGATTGTTTGTTAATTTCCGGTAGAAATTATTCCCAAGGAACTTCAGCAATACAAGTATTGTTGGGTATCTGATTGTTTGTTAATTTCCGATAGAAATTATTCCCGAGGAACTTCAGTGATACAAGTATTGTTGGATATCTGCTTGTTTGTTAAATTCCGGTAGAAATTATTTCCGAGGAACTTCAGCGATACAAGTATTTTTGGGTATTTGCTTGTTTGTTAATTACCGGTAGAAATTATTTCTGAGGAACTTCAGTGATACAAGTCCTTTCTTGATTAAAACTAGTTTATTCTTTCTCAATACAACTTTTTGTATTACACAGAATTTCCACAGTCACTTTAAACTTAACAACCTTTATAACACACACTATAAATCACAGTGATTCACGCACTTTACTTACGGTGCCTACTGTTTGCTTGACTCAACTACCTCTCTTCCCTATCTTCAATCCCGCGGGTTTTTCTTGTCAGGCTTATATACTAAAAAGAGGGCATCTCAAATGTACTCGACCTTCATGATCTTTCAAGAAACTCCAGTGTGCATGCTCCCAGCATCACATGACTTTCGCTGTCGTAACACTGCCCCTTCCCTCAACACGAACCACTACTGGTTCCCCTAGGCTAACTTATTGGTAGTGTTCTTCTTACACTGGCTCCTCATATGTCCTTGCTCTCCACAGTTTCAACAATCTTTCTGGGTAGCAGCCTTTCCTCCCGTATAATTTGTAAGAATTGTTAGAGTCATAGAGTGACCCAATAAATTTGCGATGCACCAGACATTAGCTGCACACAAGATGTGAAAAGTATGCAGGAGCTCAGGGACCACTTAAGAGCATGAAAACTAGAGGGTTTATAAAATGCTCTGAGATGAAACCTGAGGTTCTTCTTGAGTAAAATATGTTGAAAAAACTAATATTTTTCTAACATGTTTCTGAATTATCCAAGAAAATACTTAGGGCCAAAACAGGGAGAGAGGGAGAAACCATTTAGGTAAAGAAGTAAACTTTCTGTAAATCATAAAATATATATATATATATTAATTTTGCCTTTCTTGAAAAGTTTCAAAAACAAATTTTCAGTCATTCAGTTGTAAACCTCAAAAGTATGTGTTTGTGATTAATTCTAGTAAGTAGAATGTAAATATTGCCAAATTCAAATGTATTATCAATAATTTAAAATGTTAACAAGTTGTAAATTACAAAACTTTACTTTTTATGAACAGATTAAATGAATTATTAGAATTAATTTCTCCTTATCTTGTGTCTTGCTTATCATCACAGTCTTTGGAAGAAAAGTCTTAGAAATTATAAGAAAGTTCCCCATTGGCCAGAATTGCAGATTGACTGGTACCTTAGCCAATCATGATTCTGAGAAACACTCATTACTAGTAGTAACAAAAATAGAACATTCATAATTGCAATGGATCAGCAGTGAGTGTGGAAATATGCTAACACAGCATTCAAGCAATGAAACAGTTCTAGGAGCAGGAATAATGATATTGGTAGTACTTAGCATATAGTTTTTAAAAATTGGTTGTACGTGTACACTATT
Organism: Limulus polyphemus; assembly: GCF_000517525.1. Taxonomy (NCBI): domain Eukaryota; kingdom Metazoa; phylum Arthropoda; class Merostomata; order Xiphosura; family Limulidae; genus Limulus; species Limulus polyphemus. The sequence goes on from NW_013667712.1 coordinate 81,929, forward strand.
ATGCAGTATTAATACTACAACCCTAAAAACTCTTTTTCTTGTTATTTTTATTAGGACCCAAGTTAAAAGTTGTAGGGACAATGTCTGTAGGATGTGACCACATAGACCTAAAAGAATGTAAAAAAAGGCAAGTCATTTACTAACAGTTTAATATATTATTAAAATAACAATGAAGTACATTATATGGATTTAGATGTTTTATTATGTAAAAAAATAATGTTTCTATAATTACAATATGCAAAAAAAATATATAATACAGAAACCTTAAACTTAAATAGACTTACTAACTTTGCAACTTCTGCAGATCCCTCAAATAATCTTCTTGATGTAGCCAATAACAAGGCAACAGTTAGTTCTGCCACAGCATCTGTCAGCACATCAGGTGTGTGTCCAACAAGGACATTTCTAGTGAAAGTTAGATATAACTCTATGTTTAACTGTGTAAAGATAATTTAAAAATACAAATTTTCTATCTACTCACACACATACAGTCGTACGATCTTAGTATTGAACTAATAGCCCTATTCGTTCTATTGGAGGAAACAATAAAACATGATTGTTTACTCAAAGATGTGGTATGTTCAACTTGTATGGTATTTTATATGTTACTCGGGTTAAACAGCCAGGTCAGAAACCCCCTAAAATTCAGTAACAGATATCTTTTTTTTTTTTTGCTGCTGACTAGAGAGAATTATCCACCTCCTACGTAGCTACTTTTAACCAAATAGCAGCTATAACCATCATGGTTATAAAACCTCCAAAACTGAAAATGTGGAGTTTCTTATAAAACATGACAGTTTCGACTTTGGACCTTCCAATCTTCATCAAACCACTTACCCATGCCCAGCCAAATACTGAAACTTAAGACAGGTACTTGAAATGCCTCTCCCATAAGTTGTATTTTAATAGACAGAAAAACAGCAAAATGTCACCAGAACTGACTCTAACACAGCAACATGTAAAATTTATGTGCTTTCTAGAAAGAGTTTCATAACACCACCTTAATGCATCTAAACAGAAACAAAATTATTATGTACATGCAGAAACAGTAAGTATCACTCTGTAATTTTTATTTAGGGGAATTTAAAATTGAGAAAATAATGTGACATGTGAGTATGATTGATGATATATTTGTTTTAAGCAGTGGAGGATGGCTAAAGTGTGGGTGGAGTCCACTGTACATGTGTGGATCTGCCCTGAAAGGAAGTACAGTAGGAATATTTGGAATGGGGAGAATAGGTAATTGTTTATTTTCTGTTTTAATTAATCTGAAATATAAATGGACCTACCTGTTTTTCATCTTCTGTAACATTTGTAGTGTATTATCTCTATTGTCTGAATATATTGAAGTTATTCAATGTATTTAGTGTCTTTTATAAATAAAAGAAGAAGAAATAAAAAAAGGTAACTACATAAATATAACTTCTTGTAACTCTTTATAAGGAGTCTACAGTTTGTGAAGCTGGGTAACTTTTGATAGCAGTTATGAAAGATGAGTTAAAAGTAGTTTTTGTTATGAAGAACAAGTTCATAAGTTTTGTCAAAAATACCTTTTGCAGGTCAAGCTGTTATGGAACGTCTAAAGCCTTTTAAACCCAAACAGATTTTGTATAATAGCAGGTCAGAGAAAGGTGAGATATTAAAAGATTAAAATAAATACAATTAATAGTTTTTTCGGTGCATTATGTGTATTTTCTTAACTTATGGAATGTTAGAAACCTTGAACAATTAACAAATGTGCTGTATTATTTTCATTGGTTTTATTACACAATTTTGTATTGACTGGTGCTGCTACTAAAGATGGAGCTGTTGCAGGGCCAAAAATGATGTACATGTGTACTGCTTACTATTATACATATAAAATGTGATATGACTGTACTCTTTTCTTAAATACTAAACATACTTTAAAAGTATGAGAAAATTACATTCTATGAAACTAAATTGTACAGATTATACAATATAGTCTTTTTTATTTTAATGTGAAACATGGAGTTTCTTATTGAAAAAAAAATAACATATCAGATGTTAATGTCTTTTACTTAAGAGACCCGAGGTTCAAGGATTTCTAAAAAAAATTTCAACACTTTATTGAAACTAAGGTATTGGATTCATTCATATCATATCAAACTACATTCAAATCTCTGAACATTCATTCATGTGCCACATGAAGAGAATTTTGTAAGATAGTAAACCAATGTATAAACATTTTTAAACTCTTACATTGGAACAGCTATCTGGTATCAAAGCCCCTTTTCAAACATTAATCAAAGTTGTTTGAAATACAGTATTGTAAAGACTCAAGCTGATGTTTTATGTAAATTTATAGTTTTTTTTCATTACAGGTTATTATTATAACAGTGTTAAAGATAATTTTTGCTCAAATTGTCAACAGAAGTATTTCAAATTTTGCACTCCTGAAGTAGGCTAGACATGTTTATTATATTAACATTGATAAAAGTTTATAAATTTGTTGCATTGGAAGCAGAAAAAGACCTTATTAAGTTGCTTGGGAAACTAAGAGTATGACATTTTGTTGTTTTGAAAACAAGTCAAGGACAAACTAACCTTTTTTCTGTTCTTTAAATTCAGGGTATATTGATGGTTCTGATTAACCATAGTAAAGTTCAATACATTAATCACATAGGAGATTAGCAGTATATTTTTATTTTTACCTACACCACTTCAAAATTAGTAAAACATGATACTAAATCTGAAAGCTTCAACTCGTCACTTCTTTTGTGAAAATACAGTGTTAGTATTAACAATACAGAGAAATAATGGTGAGGCCTGCTCATTATTTAATAGTAAGTAGCTGTCTTTAATGGACTAGGTTTTTGGCCTAATGTTTAAATAAAGCCTTTTTTTCCCTCTATATTTAAAATGTAATTTTATATATGTTTTTGTATCTTCTGCCTCAGTTTGTCAGATAATTATTGTTCTGTGTCTTCTGAGTTTTTCAACATATTTCTTTCTGAGAATGCAATAATAAAGTAAACAATATTCTCTCTTCTAGGAAAAGAAGTTGAAGCAAGTTTTGTAGATTTTGAAGAGCTGCTTTGTAGGTCAGATTTCTTGCTTGTTTGTTCATCCTTAAATCCCAAAACAGAGGAAGTGTTTGATGAAAGAGCTTTCAAGCTGATGAAGCCAAATGCTATTTTCATTAACACAAGCAGGTTGTACATGTTTGTAACTTTCTCTTTTGTGTGTGTGTATATTTAGAAAGTGTATAGTTTGTGTGCGCTTATTTGTGTACAAACCTATTTTTCTTTGATCTTAAAGTATTGATAAAATCTAAATGAGCTTGTAATCATGTAAAATAATTATGAAGGTTGAGTAAATATTGTTTCTGTGATTCAAAACTTACTTTTTCATACTAATGATTACTGAATGAAACATATTTAAAAGATTTGTTTAAAATTGATTGGTACACTTGGGGTTTTAGTTTTGTTATTTTGATCACATATATAAATATATACAAGTATAGAAAATGCAGTGATGATTTATTACATGATTAAAAATTATAAATTACATTGCCAAGTGCTAAATTAATTTGATATTCATAACTAATCCTTTTTTTTTTTTGTGACACAAAAAATATAATTTGTTTATATGTACAAAAGTTTGAAAACATTTTATGCTTTAGAATATATTTGGTGCCTCCTATTGTTTCAGCTGAAATTCTGGTTTTGGTATTCACAGTTGTTACAATGCAGATAGCCCATTCTTTAACTTTGCACTTGACAAAAAACAAATATATATATTTGTTATGTAAATTTATAAGTCATATGTGAATCATGGGGTTTGACAAAAATGTTTCAATAAATTTAACATTTGCCATTGTGTAACAATTGTATTATTTAAACTAGATAAACTTTAATGTTAGCATAGTGACACAATCTTGTGAATAAATGTTTCAGGGGTGGCACTGTTGTGACACAATCTTATGAGTACATGTTTCAGGGGTGACACTATTGTGACACGTTTTTACAAATACATGTTTCAGAGGTGGCACTGTGAATCATGAAGCTCTTTACAAAGCTTTAGTAGAGAAAGAAATTCAAGCAGCTGGTTTAGATGTTATGACACCAGAACCTTTGCCTCTTGACCACCCTCTTACAAAACTCTCAAACTGTGGTAAGTTTAAATAATTATCTTAGCAAGAACACTAAATAGATGTATACAAATAAGTTTGTACTTACCGTAATAAATTATAAACAAACTTTGATTTAACAAAAATACATTTATTGACAAATTATGATTAATTACAGAATGTTTTAATTACACAACGTGGACCGAAGTGTAGTAAAAATTGCATTTTCTATATAAATAATATAATCGTTATCTTCAGGTAATATTTCAAAGTATTTCATTTGGTCAAAGTTTTTATTTTTAGTGTTTCTTATTGTATGAGCTCCTCATGAAGGAATGGAAATCAAAACATCGAGCCAACAGAATAATTTGAAATAATTTGAAAGTAAAAACAAGTAAATTTTTTATACAGAAGAAAAATCTATAATTTCAATAAGTAACAATAATAATGTTTAATTTAGCCATTCCTTTAATGTTTTTCTAAAGGCAATTTTTTTTTTATTCACAAATCACTATGGCTTGGCTCCAAAGAAAATGAGATGTTTATACAAGGGTTTTCTTTAGCTTTAGGAATTTTGTAGAGGAGAACCAGTATGGTGGACATTGTAGAGTATGTGTTCTGTTTCATCCTGATGCAACTAACTTTTGTTAAATCCTTTCCTGCCATTGATCACTGTAGACAAGTGAAGCATAGATACTGATAGTATCTAGACAATGATGATATTTGGTTCATGCACAAAGCTGTAGGATTCAACAAGATCAAATGATTGGAAAAACACAATTCCTATATAAAGTTGTAGGATACAGCAGTCCTAATAGATAGTAAAAACAATACGTATATAAAGCTGTAGAATACAGTAGTCTTAATACATAGGAAACATTTACATTATATTGATATGGTCATTTTTACTGAAGTTTGGTTGCATTATAATTATTAATTATGGTAGCTATAACATTAACAATAGTATAGTTTATTTGTTTCTTTAGTTGTTTTTTTTATCTGCCAGTAGCGTAATCACAGTTTGGTGATTTTTCACTTAAAAAGTTATTATTTAAAATATCAAATTTTTAATACTTTTCAAGATTGTGATAATAATAGTTAATTTTTAGAAGTCTGTTTGTATGTTTGAATAATATTTTTACCTTGATTGTGTGTTAGCATGTATTAAATTTGTAAATCAGAATTTTTTTACTACTGTATAATTTTTGTATCACACATTTCTATCTTTCTTTCAGTCTTAATACCACATATAGGAAGTGCCACTGTTGAAACTAGGACTGCCATGGCCATGTTGACCTCTCAGAACATACTGACAGCTTTGAATGGGTCTTCCATGCCAGCTCCAGCATTTTGAAAGCCATATAAACTATAATACTGTGACATTTTTGTTAACAAGCCTCCAACAGTCCATAAAGAAATAGTTTCAGGATTTGGAAAAGTACATAAAATGAAGGATTGTTCTGATGTTTATTTCCAAAGTTCAGGCAGGAGTTTGAAACTCCCTAAATTTTGAAACCCTTTATAGTATTGGTTTCAAACTTCTTATAATAAACAGCTACAGGATTTAAAACTACATAATTTGTAAAACTCTTGCCAGTATTGATTTGAAACTTTCGGCTATCTAATAAACAGTTCCAGGATTTAAAAACTACCTAGATTTTAAAACTGTTGCCACTATTGGTTTCAAACTTCCAGCTATCTAATAAACAGCTCCAGGATTTTGAAAACTATCTAAATCTTAAGAATTTAGGCAGTTTTTCCAATCTCACAAAAATATATGAAATCATTCCCATATTTTGAGACCAACATGAATTATTATTTTCTAACCAAACCTCTAGTAATGTATAAGACTAAGAAAACAAAAGCCTCTGGTCTTTATCTGTGACAAACTTTCATGCCTTGTGCCATTTTTATTACCATGCCTACAGAGTAATACTAATATAAGTTTATATTATGGTAATAATGAATGAATGAAAACTATGTTTCCAGTATGGAATATTTTGTTTCTACTTCAACTCAATATTATAAATTTGGTGTATCATTTGTGCATGCTACAACTCTCCTTCAAAATTTATAACTACATTTTTTCTTTCTTTTATTCTGTTTCTTGGTTGGCTTTATCCTCTATTCTCTCCTAATGTTGACTGAATAGTGTGTTAGGCCTTTCTGATATTTAATTACAGTGTAGCATGCTTTCAGTTTTCTGCTATGGTCAAATCTATTACAATGTTTTTAATGGTTAATTAGACATTCCAATAAAATGACTATAAAATTAACCTCTTAATATACTTTCAGTCTTATATGTAACACAACTTTGATTTTTATTTTAACCAAGTTTTCTTGTTCCATTTAGCTACTTTACTAAATTTAGTTCTACTATCTCAGCATATGCACGATTTAGTGCATGCATTGTACAAGAAAAATGGTGTTTTCTAATAAAACCTAAGAGTGTCTGACTGTTCTTTAGAAGAATACATCCATTAGAAGCCTCTAGTGTTTTTCAGTAAGATAATATGAAAACAAAACATTCCGCATAAATAATTTCCCTTTATTTACAATATCTGTCTTTTAATGATAACATCAAATTAACAAGAATATATCAAGTTTTCTTTTTTCGTAATAAAAAATATTGTTTCTTGCTTGAGTTCCTAATTTTTTTCCAAAAATATAGATATAAGTGATAAAGAGTATTCTGAGATGCAACTTGACACGTGTAAGAAAATTACAATAGAAAAATAAGAATACTCCTCTTGTAGCTTTTCTTTCACTGTTACTGAACCATAAATCAAACATTAAAATTTCAAAATATTTGTGATCATCCTCACAAGACTTTTGCAGAACCAGAACCTGTACAATGATTGAAGTGTATATTTGAAACATCTTTCAGCTTGCAAAGTGCAAATCAGCCCAGTTTAACTAAAAGGTACAAAAAAGTTTAAACAAGGGTGCTTGAAACCCAATACTAGGGTTGAATACATTATATTAAAACGATTTTGGAGCCTCACCGTCTAATTCATGTCCAGTCATCTCTCTCTGATGACTGTGCAGCTTAACAATAGCTTTGCAGCGTAATTTCCATTGACTGTCATGTCCAAAGTGCAGTGCTCCCCTCTGATTCTTTTCATAATCCTTCTAGTATATGAGGAAAAAAGTTTCCCAGTGCCCTTTTCAAAAGTCTGATCTCAAAGAAATTCATAGAAATTATATCAAGTGACTTGAATGGTATGTCTTTGTATGTAATAATATAAATACCTGTATCATTCCCTAGTTGTTTTGAGCATATGATAATTGAATGGGAGGTATGACTGGAAGCCTTACCATGATGAACCCATACCCTACTGTGACCCCATTTGCAGATTCTCCTTGATTATGATGCATAAGACATTTGGATGGGTTTTCCCACAGATGTTTGTGGGTTCTCACCTTTTACAAGATGCCAAACTTTTCTTACCACAGATGGGGTCTCACTTGTTGCAGGTTACTTTCAGGATGATCATGGTGCTTCATGTTGATTCATATTTCTTTTCTTTTCTTTTTTCAGTGCTATTAAGCACAAGAGATAACCCTTTCTTGGAAATTCTATTTCTGCTATCTGAGTACATTTTTATAATCTAGTATGTGTATCAGAAACGTCTGTTACATACCCTACCATAAAGAGATTCAATTTTCAGTTGTATCACACTATTTATGGAACACAAAAAAAAGTGTCAAGATGTAGATCTGATACATGATTATTTCACTGTGATTTATATAGGGTGAGGTTATGAAAATCTGTTTCTGATGCCTGGTTGTTTGTAGGTGAGGTTTCATCACATAGGTATTCTGTGTTGAGTAGCAAATTTTTGGAAATGTTTGTAGGAGAGGAGCTAGTAATTACTCTATAACTTGTGTATGAATAGACTCGTGGTGCTGGCAGAAAGCAAAACTAATGTCTTTATTTTATTAGAAGAAACAGCTTTCAATAAGGAAGAATATTTTTAAAACCAGGTACGACATTTTGATCACTGGTGCGATCATTCTCAAATACACAGGTACAAAAACGTGATGAATGAATGCCTAGAACTGATTTGTCTAACATTACCAGTTATAAAAAATCCATGTTATACTAGTATTTTTCTCTGACATTAGACTGAAAATGTTAATTTTATGTAATCAATCATTTGTATGATGAAACTAAATTTGTTTTAATAATTATCGATCTACACAAAGTACTGCTTTCATTTTACCCACTGGCTACTTAACTTGAGGTTGTTTTGAATCTTTCATTAAATTAATGACACGCATATCTACCGACTTAGGTCAATCTCCTGTTCAGAGAGGAACCTTGGGAGATAATATATTTCAAACTAGCTTGAGTACCCGTCTTTGGGCGGAAATTATATAGATTAATGAAAGACTATCTTAAGACATGAAAAGTTGCTTCTTTTGTATGTAACTGTAAAAAAAAATGCTCTTAAAAACTGCAAAACAAAATGTGAAACCACAAACTTGCATGTATCTCCTCATGGGACCAACAAACTTTCATGTCAAATTTAGTGAAGATCTATCCACAGGGGGAAAATTAGTGGTAAAAAACGCAACGACACCCATAAAAACCGCATAATGCAAAACTGAAAATTTGAATGGACCTTATCAACATCCACACCCTGCGAAGCATTTACTTGTAATCAAAATCTATATTCTAAGTGTAAAAATATTGTGAAATTTTGCACGTAAATGGTCGCCATGTTCAAAATTAAATATTTTTAATACTTGTGCGGCTACAAATAAGGAAATTACAAATGCAAAATAAACAGACGATAGACACAAGAGTTTCTGAAGTGTGCACAAAATACTTACCATACAGCGCGAGTATTATCCAAACGTGTACTGCCCAACGTAGTTGGTGGCACATATCGATATCTGATGACCTGTAATAAAATAACATTAAAAATGCGTTCTTACATTTAGTATTAATAATTAATGAAAGGGGGCAGGGCAAAAACTAAGGACATCATGGTTGTATAAGCTAGAGGCATTAGATAGATTAGGTTAGTCTGTGTTAACCTATCGATTTGCTATCTGTGGTAGGAACATGATATCTTTCTTTATAGATAATGTTTAAGAATAAAGTTTATAATAATTATACATAGGCTGTTCCTAACAACTTTCACTAGCTGGCTAAATGGCCTGCAATAACGTCTGTCTGAAATTATTTAATTCAACACACTTTTCTTAATGATAAATGAAGTAACCTTTGTCTAATGGCTAAATTCAGCACAAATAACAATGGTCATTAGTGTATTTGTTTGTGGTTAAGCACAAAGCTACACAAACGCGGTTTCTAGCGTTGTAAGTCCGCAGACATGCCACTGGGAACCCAGTCATCAGTAAGCGTATTTTTTAAAAACTTAACCAAACTGTAGGCACATTAATGACTTGGTACAAACTTCTTGTCGTTTTGTAAATGCTACCAAAGTGCTGCAAAACAATTTATGAATATATATAGATAGCTCTAAAGACACTAAATTAAACATTAAGATATTATATGTTTCCTGATATTTTAAACTTAAATATTAGAATTTTGGAAAGAATTATTAATTTAATAAACCAATGTTATGTTAAAAATTACGACGAATCAAGGCATAGACATGATTTTGTAAAAACATGGAGGGTGTTGAACATCATTGTATTTATAATCGCTTCACCATCTTTAAATTTTATTCCTTATTTACCTTTTAACAGTTTTTATTACTGTCTTTGGTATTACGTCATGTGAATACATGTTTCAACTACATCAGTTTGATTGATATCCGTCAGGGGGCAAAGTTAAATCTTTGGCACATGCGAATGGTAAAATAATTTTAAGATAGATTTCCGAAAAGTTAATTGGATATCACGTACTCGTAAGCAAGAAGTAGCGAAACGAGAAAGTAAGTTCTTGCTTGTATGGTGTGTAGATTTTAGGTTTGTAAGTGTTAATAACTTGTAATACTGGTAAAAAATATTCACTGTACTAATTTGCGTATGTTATTAATAATATTAGGAACAACTGAATGATTATGTAAACATCACAATTTATATTTTTAATGTTTTTAAAAATAGTTAAATTTTTAGGTCATAAGCTTTTAGGCTTAAGCCTTAAGTAGGTAAGTTAGTAAATATCTTTTTGCTCAACTACGTGATCATTTATTCTTTAAAATGTTTAAGTTAAATTCAAATACCTGCATATGAGGGTAGTGTAGGGATATTACAAATAGTGAAATACAAGATTATTATCAATATTAATAATAACAGTTCATTTTGTTATTCAGATTTTCATAACTAACTACCATCAGTGGTTTTAATGTTCTGATTGAATCTTAAGCTAGGGCTTTACTCTGACTTATATATTATAGTTAAAGTGAAAATAAATTGTTCATCATTATCTGTGGAAAAGTGAAATGAAAAATGGAGAAAAAGAAGCATTTTAAGTAAATGAACTGCAGAACAGAAGTTAATTTTTACCGGTTTACTGTTTAGGTCATCATAAAACTAAAAGACAAGTCAACCACATAAAAATGTTGATATTGATATGCATCAAGATTCCAAGCTAAACGTGGTTGTGAAAATTATGTTTATTAGTGTTTTAACTTTCATAAATCCAAGCTTGATTTAAATACATTAGTTAGCTCAAGTATTATAAATGTAAATTGTAGAATAGTTCACTTTCATTTGTTTTTATTTGGAGGACAGAAAGTCTAGAGATGATATGATTCAGATTGGGTACCTTTGGACAGTTTTTATTATTATTTGTTTATAAAACTATTTGTGACTTGAATGTGAAGAGTTAATAATTAAGTGTAAGATTTTGAAAACCAAGATCTAGACTTAGAATTGTTAACTTTAAAATAGGTTTTTGTTGATTTAGTACATCCTGATAATTTCAATTAAGTGTATACTGGATAAATATCTAAATAATTAAATATGGTAACTTGTTAGAACTTGTATTTTGTTGTTTTATAGTAAGGAGCAAATTTAATGGTGCTTATAGTTTTTAACAGTTTTTTTGTAGTAAAAAATTTGTAATATTTCATAATGTTTTATATACTGATTTAAGTTGAAGAAAAATAATAAAAGCTGTATTTAAGTAAAAAATAGTGGAATGGAAAATATTTTACAGTTAAATTGTTAGTAATTAGCTTAATATTTACATAATCTAAAACATTAGATCTGTAGATCAATTACACAAAAAATGTAAAATGGTATTTAAGAAATAACTATTACATACAAATTTTATGTTATATTCAACTGGTTTTTAAAATTTAAATGTATGGTGAAAGGAGCTTATGACTTAATAACTTAGTGCATTGATGTGATTTTATAATAGAATTATCTTTTTGTTGAAATGAATAAAAACCCTATAACCCGAGCACTTTCGAAAGGTGGACCTTTCTTCTTCAGGGACAAAGTTTAGTTGTGCATTGTTTTAAAAACAATTGGATGTGACGAATATGATCTAGAAGGTTGATGATTTTTGTTGAACTTCCAATGGATGAACTGATAATTATGCACTGTAAGCATCCAACTTAGAATACTTATAAAAGTATGAAAGTTGCTTACCCATTAATTTTTATTGAACTTTTTTTTTGGAAGCACCATATTCTTTTTCTCATTTATAACTAAATCAATTTTATAATGATTTTAAGAAAATTAAATCATTTTGCAAAACAGTCTTCATCTAGAGCAATTGCAGAGGCCAACATGGCCTTTTTTTTTACTTTTTGATGTCAATATCAACTCTGGATGTTGCACATGTTGAAGAGACGTATTTTAAATTCCTTTGTGTTGCTGGAATATAAGGAAAGAGTTCCATATGGCACCCCCACCCAAAAATTGCAGAATTGCCTGGATGAAAAAGATTCTGAAAAGGGTTTATTTTAAGGGGCGTATTAGAAAAATTGGGGCATGGCTTTTTGGGGTTTACCAAAAAAAAAAAATGTTCCAAACTACTTTGGCACCCCCATTTCCTTTTGACACCCCTATTGTACATCTAATTAATGACGTAAGTGGTATAATAATGTATTAAAATTATCATATCATACTATTAATATGATTTATTAATACATAATACCCAAAAACATACAAGCTACATTTGCACAATGTACATATTTTGCATTTAGCCAACAAAAATAAAATGTAGTCTAAATTCTTAAGAAATCACATTTATATTCGGTAAGAGTTCCATGTGGCACCCCCCACTCAATTTTAAGAAAAATTCATCAAAGTAATATTTAAGCCATATAGTTTTGTGACCAGTTAAGATATGTATTGTTACATCTACAAGTCAGATTATTTATTGAAGAATTTATTGAAATTAATGAGACTGTGAAATTGACTTTAAAAGCAACTTCTGTAGTTCATATTTTGGTAACAAATATAAATACAAAACTTAATGCCAAATATTAAGTTCAGTCACTTGAATTTAATTTTATGTGTAGTAAGTAACTATTGTCATATCACATATGAACTAACATTTATTAGTTCTCTTGTATTTGAATATAATTAGCTGTACTGTTAGAAGTAAAAGGAAAACTAAGGACATTTGGCAGCATTTTCAAGAAGTAATGAGCTGTTGGAGAAAGGGACTGTGTTATAGAGTGCTTACTATAATGGATGTAGCATGTATATACGTATCTATTTATGTATGTGACTGAAATAATATATATACAATGTGATACCATATATTGAATGGTACTACAAACAAAAATCCATAAAAAAACTTCCACACTTTGGGTATTCAAGATTCAGACAATTAGAAAAATAACTATGGTATGTGCAACAACCATTTCTTTATCACAGAAAACAATTTTAAATAAAAGTACTATCCTCATAACAAGAACACAACTTTCACTGATACTGTACGTGAAGGTTTAATTATATTTTTATTGATGTAATTTCTAAATATAGTGCTAAAAAATTGAGTTCTTAAAAATCATTTTTTCAGTAAAGGGTACCACTTTAAATATACAAAAACATTACAGTTTGTATCAGCACAATCCAAACACATTTTCCATGTAGTACTTCCAAGAAAGATCCTTTTTTAGAAAATGTTCACTTTTTTCCAAGTTTTTGTCCATGAGGTATGAATACTACAGTTACTAATTACTAGCACAAACAGCTGCCTGTAGGGTGATGTTTCTGCTATTACCAGAAAAAACACTGCATGTCTTTATCATTTAAATTTTACCTTTTGTTTATCAGTCTGGTGTTGACGTCTGCCTTTACGAATTGATTTTGTACATCATTTTGGTTTCTTGTAATTTAAATATGTTATATCAGTTCATTAACTTCAAAGAGTAGTAACATGTTTAGAACTTTAAATATAGTGTTTTTGTATGTTTTCAGGCACTTCATCATGCGTTTGTTGCTACTTTGTATCATTTTAAGCCTGACTTCCATAGTATTATGTGCTAACCACCACCAGGCAGAAGTTGAAGACAATGAATTTGCTGAATTTGAAGAATTTGATGAAGATGAAGTGGTACAAGAAAAAGAAACTAAAGATCAAACTGAAAGTAAACCCACACCTGTAGATACTGCTGAAGAGGATGAAGATGAAGTCAAAGTTGAGGCAAGTGATGCAACCAGTAAAGGATGAATCTATAATAATGATTGAGAACGTAATGTGAAGGGGTGACTACAACATTTACAAAGCATCAATTGTTTTATTAGGTGGGAGTATAGTCATGATAACCAGAAAAGATAACTACATTTCGCTTATTACATAAAATGAACTTTGTGGTTTCAGTAAGTGATGTTATCTTGTAACTTGTGTCTGCATTCCTATTATTCATGTCTTAGTTATTTGTATATAAGCTTATGTTATTGTAAAAAGAGAACTAATTAAAAATAAATATAACAATTTTTAGAAAAAATAGGGTGAAAAAAATTTTGCTAAAAGAAACCATGAAAGGGATGATTATTGTATATTTTTTTTAGGGATGAATTGTAAGCAGTCTACCTTTTGAATGTGTTTGGATCATGCGTAAATCCACACATTACATACTGCCCTCAAGTTGTCATTGAGGGGGGAGGGGGAATATTGCTGTTGCTTTGTATATTAATTCTCTCAGTTGGTCTCAAAGACATTCTGAAGGGGTGAATTAGAAGCAGTTTTTTTTATTAATTCTCTTATGAAGTAAACAGTCTACCTTTGAAAAATGTTTGGGTCATACATTAAATACTGCTCTCAACTTGTAGTCATTGAGTGGGGGTGGTGGTAGCATATTGCTCTTGCTTTGTATATTAATCCTCTCAGATAGTCTCAGAGACATTCTTAAGGGGTAATATCTTGGATATGAGTGGTCCATTACAAACTATGATTTGTGCTTTTTTTGTGTGGTAGGGAGCATTGTTCTGCTGGTATATGTTAGTTTACTGACCAAAAATTGCACCATGGCTCTTGGATCACATTCATTTTAAATTTTACAGGTATATAAATGTGCAGACTTCCATAGTTTCTTCCCAAGTAAGCAGAAATTTCAGCTTGTATCAGAACAATCCCATCATTGTCTCCCGAATCATGTTAAACCATCACTTTTAAAATAAGTAAAGTGACTTGCTTTTTTTCCAAAATACAACAGATTGTCAGATCCTCAGTAATGACAGCTTTTCATTGAGTAAAATGGTACAGAGCATTCATGGAGACAGTGAACAATTTTGTTTCATAACCCATCTGAAATGTTCACATTCATGGAGATCACACTACACAACTCTCCTAAAGAATATCTGTTTTAATGTGGCCACATTAATATAGTTAACTCACTGTGAATTTATGTAAAGGATGACTTATAATTTTATAGTTTTAACATTCCAGCACAATATGCTGACCTGTATTTTGTAGATTGTATTCTTTTAAGTTTCTTAAACCTTTGAACAGCTTCTTACACAGTAAGATTGTTCATGACCAAGCATTGTCACTGTTTTTTGGTGTGTGTTTTCCCAGTTTTATGTGCTTCCTCTAGCTTATAATGAGCTTTTTCTTATGTTATACAAGTCAAGATATTTTGCATCTTCACAAACTTGGATGCTAATGTTCGGTTTTGTATTTACTGGATTCCCTTGGAGAGAATACTGAGAAGGTGCTGTCACGTGATCAATATGTGTTTGGATATTCTTGGGCAGTGTATATAACTAACTTATCAATGTCTCATGACTACTGTCTTGATGATTTTTCCCTTTACTCATATTTCAGTGGATGTTTATTCTCTGGCTGCAATTACTTAGTCTGAGCTGATGTTTTCATCCTTGAAGTTCATATAATTTGTGAGATTTGAAAATTATTATTTGAATTAGTTTGAATTGTTAAAGATAGTTTCTTTGGGTGCACTGCTTATTGTGTGACTGGAAAAACTGTGATTTGAAAACATAGTTTATAAGTACACAGTTCTAAAATTTGGAAAATATGCACATAGATTTTTCGTGTGAGAGAAGTATTTGAAAGCAAATGAGAAACTGTGATTTAGATGTGATCAAAAAGAAGACTTTTGGTTATCATGATTTTCATTGTAGATGAAAATAACAAGAGGGAATCCGCAATAGCTGCGGCACTTGAAATTTTTTTAGGCAGGATTAGAGTAAATTAATCTATGAGGCATTTTCTTTTCATTTTTATTAGCTATATTTTTTGTGCACCAGCCATACCAAGCATGGGGTGCTCATATACCCAATTCAATTTTATTACTCTATCAGCCTACCCTCAAATTGAAATTCTTTTATGCAGGATTAGAGTAAATTAAGCTATGAGACCTTGGGCATGGTTGAATACATCAATCAAAAACATTTGGCCTCCTGAGTCCAAAACTGTAATTAGATCTTAAATTGGTCAAGAGATGATGGAGCTATGAGCTAAAAGTTTGCCATGACTAAAAAGTGTTATTCATATATAAATTTTGGAATAAAGAGGCCATTAGGAATAATTTGATTACTCATTAATTAGAACAGTGTGAATAATTTGATTACTCGTTAATTAGAAAAGTGTGAATAATTTGATTACTCATTAATTAGAACAGTGTGAATGATTTGATTACTCATTAATTAGAACAGTGTGAATAATTTGATTACTCATTAATTAGAACAGTGTGAATAATTTGATTACTCATTAATTAGAATAGTGTGAATAATTTGATTACTCATTAATTAGAACAGTGTGAATAATTTGATTACTCATTGAAAGAATGTGACAGAAATAGGTAAGAAAGAGTATGTAAGATACTGAGGTCTATAATATCTGACTGTGAAACATGGAAGAATTAAATGTGATTTTACATGGTTGTGTAAAATGTGCCTTGAATGTTAGGTATAATCTTTTGGAACATAGTTGCATTTGTTTATTGTGGCATTTCTTAAATACATTTACACTGAGACAGTTGTTAGTAAATTTTGGGGTTTAGAGCTGTTTTAACTGCATTACATTTTTCAATTAAGAATTGAGCTTTTAACATCCTGATATCTGTTTTTTTTCCATTATGTCTGTGGTTTTGGATATCAAATGAAAAACATATTCCATTTCTATTAGAATTTACTACCAGTCATTTTTCACTCTGGAATATGATTTTAATTTTAGGAAGAAGAAGAGTTTGATCATTTTAGTGATGAGGAAGAATTTGAGGGCTTGGATCAAGAACAATCACATCAAAAAATTAAACCTGAGAAACCTGACTTAAAAATAACTAAGGTAAGAAGAGTGAATTTATGTATCCTTAGTTTTGTGTTTTCTTAGGTTCTGCACAGTTGATTAACTTTAGAAATACTATGTAATCTTTTTTTGCTTTTCAAGGAGTATTTAACATGTTCAATTGTCTTGACCTAATAGTGAATGTATTGCATTTCTTTATGTCACAAAATGAAATTTTCATGTGTTTGGTAAAAATAAGTTTTTGTTACAGTATAACAGAGCTGAAAATTATCATTATCTGAAGAGTTGTACCACATACTGCTTTGTTTTGCTGTTCTATTGAGGTTAGATTATAGATCTGTTAACATTGTCTGGATCATAGATGACCTTTCAGTTGTCAAGAGACTGATAAAGTAGAAAACAATTGTAGATTTAAGAAAATTGTTTTCAGGATGATTTTCAGTAAAAAATTTTAGTAGTCCCAGGTATTTTATAAGTACAAAGATTAAAGTATATTTCTGTAAGCCATAACTTTGTACTGGTGATACGAATCAAGAGCTGTTTTTATTTTTACAGATTAGTGTCAGTTATGATGATGTTTTCTGGCTCAAGATGTAAATGTGCAGTATAGCTTTAGTATTTATAGTTTTATCTTTTAGGTTCCTCTTCATTTGCGAAGTAACTGGGAAAGTTTTTATATGGAGTTTTTAATGATTGCTGGACTTTTGGTGTACTTCATCAATTTTGTGGCTGGTCGCAACAAGAACCAAAAACTAGCAATGGCATGGTTCAACTCTCACAAACATTTATTGGAAAGTAACTTTGCTTTAGTTGGTGAGTTAACACATTATTACACAAATCATTTATTGTAGTTGAGATAGAAAAATAGTAATTTTATTTTATTTTTCTGTCCTGAAAATAAGTAATGGACTTTCTTCTTCTTGTTTGAAAACCTGTTTCCCAAGACAGAGCTCTTTAGTTTGAGTTATAAATTTAAATACATTTTTTTTACCCTGTCTAAATTTTTCTGTTTAATTCAAACAAAATTCTTGGAGAGTATGCAGGGTGAATAAAAAAAAAAACATAAGAAACTAAGAAAGTCTGTTGTGGCTTAAGGAGGAGTCAGTTTAATTTTCCTAAAATACAACATTAAGTACTTCTAAGAACAGCTATATCAGACAGAAAGCTGGTGAATTACACTGTGATTTTATCCTCTATTATTAGGCTTCTTTCAAGACTTGGAATGAGATTATTATATTAAACTGTAAGAATTAGTAGTTGTATGGATTCAAATGCATAATTATTTCAATGGTGAACATGTACAGCAGTAGTAAAGTAGTTAATATTCTTTACTTCAAAAATATTATCAATTTATTTAGTCATTAGATAATTGTTGTTAATTCTTGTAAGTATGAGTTTCCTAATGGTTATAGATTTTTATCAACTTCTGAGTAGTGACTCCTTTATTTTTGTCTGTTTAATGAATATTGGTTTTAAAGAGCATTTGAGCAAAGTTAATTTTTAGGGATGTTTTATACATGAATATGAAAATGTTAAGTTATTTATTTTTACATTTTGCTTTATGATATTAATTTTGGTGATTTTTAATTTTTTTACTGTAGTAGGTGGTTCATTTTTGTCTTTTAAGTGGATGTAGGAGCTACATTTTTTTTAAACAATATCTCGGAGTAAAGTGACCTATAACCAAGAATGTACCTACTTCAGCAAGCAATTTAGTGTCTACACCATTTTTTTCTTGTTTTTGAGTGCCAAAAGTTTACATTAACACTTAAAACATGCTTTTTACACATTCTACCTGGATTATTTTTATTATTTCCTAACAGTTGTCACCATACCGTACAAAACTTCAGTTTTCTTAGTGTTGTGGATAATAACATGGTTTGGATTAGTTTCAGTCAAAGAGACATAAATGTTATTGGACGCTGTCACCATCTGATGGGTAAATTGAAATTTTCATTCAGATGCTCGCAGTGTCTGCTTGGGTTTAAGGAGGTAGGAAAGAAACAAGTTTTTCCCAATGAATATATTGAAAGTTTATAATAAATCACATAAAATATAGTGGCACTCATTTAACCCCTTTGAGACGGGTCATGGGTGAAAGGCCATGTCATCTCATTTTTTGACTCGCATTCAAAATTTTATTGAACTACTATTTCATGAATTTATATCAATAAGTTTGGTATTAAACTGTAGATTATAATTTAATTTTTGTTCTATATATTAGTCAATTTCTTAATTTAAAAGCAAGTATTAAAAAAACACAGTTAAACATCAATTTTGTGTGTGGAAAACAGCACTGGTTCAAATTAGATGTTTGTGGATTCAAAATGCTAACTCTATAGTTTTGAATTAATTAGAAACTCAAATTACCAATATTGACAATCCAGAATATAAATTAAGAGCATCTTATCTTTTCAATTTGCTAAGATATTACTCATGTAATAAATCAAACACAGTGGCACCTTGCCCACTTCTTTCCATTTGTGGAAATGCTCCCTTATATACACTTACTTCTATACATGACATAAATAACCAATTTGGAAGCTCAATGTCCCCCTAGTGGCTTTCTGAGCCATTTTAACAGATTTGGCACCATTTCGTCCTTTTTGAACCAAATTTCATCAAGGTAGGGTGTCTTTAGTCTGCTCGAAATTTCATATATTTTTAGACTAAAATATATCTTAGTTACTAAGAGTTATAAATTATAGTGGAATTCTGTGGTATTAATG
>NW_013667712.1:102308-104195 GCF_000517525.1 Limulus polyphemus
GAATAACCAATCAGAAGCTCAGAATGTCCCCTAGTGGCTTTTTCAGCCATTTTAACAGACTTCACGCCATTTCTATCTTAAGAACCAATATTTCAATGAGGTAGGGTGTCTTTAGTCTGCTTGAAATTTCATATTTTATTTAGACTAAAATACATCTTAGTTACTAAGCTTTATAAATTGTAGTGGAATTCTATGGTATTGATCTAGTAATTTATTATTTTTTAGTTATTTGAATGTACATATAAAACCTAAAAAAAATATTTTGTTTCATATCTTCCATGTGCAAAATTTTTAAAGGCTTAGCAACCAAGTACAAAGGCCATAACTAGAAGAGATAATTGTTTGCTTTACTTCTTTATTTACTGTTCATTTTAGGAAAAATATGTTTAAGAACTTATTTTGAAATAGCAATAATCTATATACATGTATAATGTATAATTATTGAAATTTGACTGTATTTTACAAAATACTAGTCTACTAAAACACAGCCAAGACAAGTTACTTTGCACAGACCAAAGGTCAGTTTTATAGTATTTGATAGGTAACATGAGTGCACGTGAGCTGCATCATTGTTATAATTTGTATTCATTCTAGAATGAAAGAGTCATAATTGATATTTATTTCCTAATTGTTATGGTGGTTGCGAGATCAGTCAAACCTACCGAACCCGTACAGAGATTAATTACTGAAAGTAATAGATAAAATATAAAGTTTTTTTCTGGACATTATAAAGATTTTGCATGTGAAAATTAAAAATTTTCTGATGCTTAAAAGTATTTTTAATCTTAAAATGAATATTACTTAGCATGATAGATAAGCAACATGTGAAAAGTAAAAAAAGACACGAGAAAAACATTGCTTTATAAACTTTAAGACTTAATAAAAAAAAATTATTTTGTGTATGAAAGCATTGTAATGTTTACTGATAATCTGCCAAATTTCATTAACATTAGTTTACTAATTAAACAGTTATAGCAGGAAAACTATAACAAGCACAAAATGATTAAGAAGTCGGTCCAAGGGACGAAGCCCATGCTGAAAGAGTTAAAAACATATTTCTGTACAGTGTCTTTGTTTTCATTTTCTTTTTTATTCTTGTACTTGTGTTGTTGTTTTTTCTATTTCTTGCACACTTGAATGGTAAGTATGAAATTGAAATTGAAGCAATGGAGATCTAGGTCAAGCAACATCACTAAGAATGTGTTTTGTTTAAAGAAATTTCTCCTGAAATAGATAAATATAAGCAGGCCATCTAAACAAAATTGAAATGGTCTCCAACTGCCTGGTTCAGAGCAACAACTGTGGAGATGGTCTTTCATGAAATAGGCCACAACTGCCTGATCGAGGGTGACAATATTAAAGATGATTGTATAGAATATCTTTACAGTTATTGCCCTGAACTAGGTAGTTGTCTCCATTTCATCTATAAAAATTGAAACAGCTTTCTTCTTTGTATTAGTGCTCAAGACACAAACATCTCAGAATGTTATGTAAAATATGCTAATCAGTGCTCAAGACAAAATCTCAATGT
This sequence comes from Limulus polyphemus, assembly GCF_000517525.1. Classification (NCBI taxonomy): domain Eukaryota; kingdom Metazoa; phylum Arthropoda; class Merostomata; order Xiphosura; family Limulidae; genus Limulus; species Limulus polyphemus. Next base: position 103,840 of record NW_013667712.1, read on the forward strand.
TATGTGAAATATGTTAATCAGTGCTCAAGACACAAACATCTCAGAATGTTATGTGAAATATGTTAATCAGTGCTCAGGACAAAATCTCAATGTTATGTGAAATATGTTAATCAGTGCTCAAGACATAAAATCTCAGAATGTTATGTGAAATATGTTAATCAGTGCTCAGGACAAAATCTCAATGTTATGTGAAATATGTTAATCAGTGCTCAAGACACAAACATCTCAGAATGTTATGTGAAATATGTTAATCAGTGCTCAGGACAAAATCTCAATGTTATGTGAAATATGTTAATCAGTGCTCAAGACACAAACATCTCAGAATGTTATGTGAAATATGTTAATCAGTGCTCAGG
>NW_013667712.1:104258-124715 GCF_000517525.1 Limulus polyphemus
AAATATGTTAATCAGTGACTCAAGACACAAAATCTCAATGTTATGTGAAATATGTTAATCAGTGCTCAAGACAAAATCTCAGAATGTTATGTGAAACGTTAATCAGTGCTCAAGACACAAACATATCCAAATGTTATGTGAAACATGTTAATCAGTGCTCAAGACACAAACATATCAGAATGTTATGTGAAACATGTTAATCAGTGCTCAAGACACAAACATATCAGAATGTTATGTGAAACATGTTAATCAGTGCTCAAGACAAAATCTCAGAATGTTATGTGAAACGTTAATCAGTGCTCAAGACACAAACATATCCAAATGTTATGTGAAACATGTTAATCAGTGCTCAAGACACAATAATCTCAGTACGTGAAATATGTTAATCAGTACTCAAGACACCCACATCTCAGAATGTTATGTGAAACTTGTTAACTATGGGCAAAGAAACTTTCCAATGACCAGCTGAGTTTCAGTTTTAACTATATCAGCTGTGTATACCTTTTGAATAGAAGAAGTATTGTAGTGCATAAATATATAAAAAACAAGAAAAAGTATAGAGAGCCTTAGAACGTGAATGTAAAGTATGACAGGGAAAATTGGAATAAACTGTAAAAAAAGTCAAGGAAACTTGATTACTGTAATATAAATATGAAGAAAGGCAAGGATGGTTCAGTTGGATGGGAGTACAGATGTACATAAGAAGAAAAGCAAGACTCAGAGCACTGTTAAGTTAATAAAATAGCTCCTTTTTTAACACTTATTTTCTGATGATAGAGAAAAATATTCAGTATAAAAGTTGACATTGTATCATAGATTGAAAACAAGCTTTCTTATAGTTACGTTAATACAGTTAGTTTCAAGGAAATTAGTTGTTTTCTAAAGCTAGCTATGTGTATATGAAAAAAGTTTATGAATAATGTGTGCAGAAATGCTACAAACCATTCATATCCGTGTTAATTGAAATGAGGAATAATTTGGATATTAGCTAGTGGATCATGAGCTTACAAATGTCTTTTCACACTCAAATAGAGATTGAGGAATACCAATTTATAAGTATATAAACAGTTAACAATTTTTTTTGTAAATACTTGTTTTTACTGTATACAAAGAATTATTTGACTTAAAATACTGAGAAACCATATTCATGAAAAATGTAGTAATTGTAAATTTTTTCTGTATCTGTTATGCACCCTTGAGTACAACAAGATATTTGTTAGTGCTTGATTGAGTTTTGGTTGATGGCTGTGGAAACAGGATGGAATTTGGGAGGCATGGGAACAAACAGTATGTTAGAATTTAGGCTGAAATCTTGGATCAGTTGAGTTACTATAATTCCAGCTGCTTCTTTTTTTGAATTTTTAATTAAAACATGTGTTATTTAATTGTTTTGTCAATGTCGGTCACTAGAAATGGTCATAAAATAGTTTTATTACACAATCAAGTATATCATGAAAATGTTTCTTCTTGTAAAGAAGATGGTTTTACTTATTCCTCTAGGAAATAGTTAGTCTGTTGTTTCAACCTTTCATTCTACTCCACAGGGGATGATGGGAAAAAAGAAATAGAAAATCCAGGCCTGGTGAAGGAATCAGAAAATGTTTACACATTATGGTGCAGTGGGAGGGTTTGTGTGGAGGGTATGTTGGTGGAACTGAAACTCTTAAAACGTCAGGATTTGGTCAGTGTGATATCCAGGTTTTTTAGACCAGCTTCAGATCAGATTGTATGTATTGCTTTTTTGTTTATCTTGTGAAAATGTTCTAACTCAATAATCCCCAAACATAAAGTGCAATAAAAGAACATCTACGTAATAAATACTAGCGAGTGAATGTGGAAAAATGTCATCATTTCTGAATATTTTATAGTGTAATGTTTCAAGAATACATTTTTAGTCTCCTTTTTTTTTAAAACTTTTATATATGTACATGGTGGCTACAAACCTGGAAGATCAAGGAAAAAAAAAACATTTTCTAAAGAATCTTTCAATCCTGAAACACACACACACACATTGGAATATGATTCACTTATTTGAAGGTGCTATGATAGCAGTTCCTTATAGAACAATTACTAGTTTTCAGAAAGATGGTTATTTTTGTAATATTCAAATTATGTTTTATCAGAAATATCTCTTAAAATACTTGTATTTTCAGTTAGTCAAAGTTCACATGAATACAGATGCAATGGATTCTTTTGTGTTTTGTGTGGCAAAGAAGAAAACAGCACTGGCTCTAGGAAAAGAAATGACTGATTTAGTAAGTTACTTAGATTTTTATTTTCTTTATTCCCGAGGAACAATTAAAATTGCATCTAATGGAAAGACAATATCATTAGTAACTTTCACACAAAACAGGAGCAGAGTCCAGTTGTGGAAGTAAGGGTTAAGTAGTAACAAACATTTCACATAGTTGGATTAGTTTTCAACATACATCTGTTTTTGTTATTTCATAGATATTATGTATCAACAAGATAAATTACAAATTTCTCATGTTATTCTGATTGATCAGTCTCCTAAACCATCACCATCCAAGCAGTGTGTTATTATTAGTGGTACAGCAAATAGGGTTTTAGGTTGTATTTTTCTAGCAGGGTGGTCGGTCTTTGGAATGAGTTGCCTTCAGTTGTAGTGGATGCAGTTATTTTAAGGGAGTTTAAAGAAAGGCTTGATAAATATTTGAATGATAAGGAGTGACTTTAATTTTTTTAAAGTTTGGTTTAATATAGTGAATAGGATAGCCTAGATGGACCAACAGTTCCTTTGTTGTCTTTAAATGTTTTGTTATGCTGTGATACAAACAAGTTAGATGATTTGTTAGCTTCATTGTTGCTAGTATTATAATGTTCAACAGTAGAGCATAGTAAACCCAAAACTTTTATTATTTATAAAACTGAAAGAGTTTAATAATTTGAGAACTGTAAAAATTGAGTTGTATTAGTTTAAGACCAGCTTTAGATGAGTAGTTGCTAATCTTGTCTGAAGCTGTTCTTATACCAGCAGCCCATAGCTTTTTCACTTCTCTTCAAACAGCTATTTTAGGCTTAGTAACAGAGAGTGTGTAGAATAGGTTATGTTACACTATTGCTTGCTTGTGACCATACACAGCCGTAAATGTTCAAAGGTCAGAAGTTGTTAAAGCTTCCATCTGGCTCTGACTGAGAATATAACTACAGCAAATGTAACATTATCACTCTTTGATATCACAAAAATGATACTACGACACTAATTTTCTGAGTACAAGTTTCTGTTAAGAAAGAGTATTATGATGGTTATAGGATGTAAGGTTGTGTACTGTCTGATACTGGAAGTTATTTAGATAATCTAAGATAGCTAGTTTAAGGGAAAAGTGTGTTTTAAAGTGAACTATTGCTTGTAAAGTTTGGTATTTTATCACTCATGTCTTGTTAAGCCTAGTGAGACCAATATTCCATTATTCTGAAAACATGCAAAATTAAACATAAAAAATTATTGAAAGATTTTGGCAAATTTTATTGTGAATTGATTGGAATCTTCAAAAAATTAACATAGCAACATATCAAATGAAATATTAGTGTCATATAGTTTGTAAATGTATAAGTTAATAATTATTATTTTTTGGTGGTTTATTAAAGAGTTTAAAAACCTTTATATTTTATCTTCATTTTTGTGAAATACACACCCTTTTCGGAAATATAGTTATGTCAGCAGTCTGAAATTTGGGCTTACCTCATTTACATATGTATTTAAATAGAGATGTTTATTGCTATTTATTTCAGTTTGAGAATGTGACTGAATCGTGTGTAGCTTCAGTAAAATGCTCAACAGGCAGTAAATGATTTGGTTCTAAACATTTATTAAATGTATAATGTGTTATTTTTTTTTAGTGGTTGCTTTAATGTTAAATCAAATTTTTGTTGTTGTTTTTTTGGTCAGTTTTTGGTGGGAAAAAATTCCACAAAATTATTATGCCATGTTCCTAAAATAATTAAAAAATAACAAAACTAATAAAATAATTTTGTTTCCATTAAATTTCCTTTTAACACTCGCTATTGGCTCAGTTGAATCAGCTGAGTTCATGACCCCAGATTGACCTTTATAGTTTCCATACTATAACTTCTAATACATTTTGTGTATCTTCTTGAAATTTTGCAAGCTTTCAGTAAGCATTAATTCTTTTGTAGACACAAAATCAGAATTTTTAGTTATGTACTTTCATTAAAAATTTCTCCATGAATATGTGGAGTCAAGTTGTTGACTGCTCTGAGTACAAAGTGATATTCATGTTAAAATTAAAAATACTTTTCTTCATCAGAAAATTCTCACTTTTCATTTGTGTGATCTGAAACCTTCTTAATAAATGTCAAACGTTTTTTTTTTTTTGGTAAAACTTTATATTTTATGGGGGGTGTTCTACCATAACTCAACATGAGTCTGGTCAATTTGATTGACCTCTTAACCATAAAGAAATATAAAATAAGTCTAAACTACCCCTTTTTTCTTTCTAGAATGATAAATGATTCATATTGTAACATGAATCTACATTCATTTATCCTAAATAGCTTTAAACTCATAATAGTATATACTTGTTTTTACTTAGATTATATTCTTTTTATTGCTGTGTATACTGTGTCTAACTAATATCCCCACCACACAACTTGTAAATCACTTGGCAAACATGTAGCTTACGTTACCCTATCAAATTACAGTAACACACAGGCTGCTCATGAGTGTACCTTCTCAAAAATATTTATTAGTGGTATTTTTCTTTATTTTACCTAATCTAACCTAAAAAATTTATAATTTTTACATTTTAGTTACTTTTATAATAATAGATGAAGAATTCATATGAAAAACAAGAAATATAGTCTGTTTGTTTTTTTGCTACTGACTGTCAATGAAACTTAACCCTACTTTTTTATATTAATGGTACTACTGCACCAAATATATTTTTACTAAATTAAATAATACACCAAAGAACACAGAATAATAACGTGTAAAAACTTGTGTCCTATACGTATCACAGTTTTCGGGCTTTCTAACTATGTGACAGGAGACGTTAAAATTCAGCTGAGTTCATTGGTGGGTTTCTTTTGAGAATAAAATTTGAACTGGAAGCAAAATATACAATTCTCTATACAGAAAACAAAATAATGTAATATGTCATTTGATAGACAAAAAATATGGGTTTCTAATGGTTATAGATAATATAATATTAAATGTTGGAGGGAGCTATTGACAATTTGTAAAAGAGAGGATATGACAGGTGGGTGTGGTAAGAGGGTTCTGATTTCCTGTTTTATGGCTCTGTAATGAAATAAGATTGTATGCTGTGAAAATTATGCTTTGCCTGAGCAATGACAACATTATAATAGTAATTTACAATAAAATAAAGAAGAGGGATGCCTAGAGAGCAAAGGTCACAATTCTCATACTAGGGGAAATTGAGGGTTTTAAAAAATTATTTCCTTTTGAAATTAAGAACATAAAATTTATGTAATATTACAATTTGGATTATAAGCTACATTTTGATGTCAAGTTTATTCGTATATCATGATAATAAAGTTCTCTAATTAAATTTTGAATGTTACTGAGTAAAACCTTGTGACATGCAGAAAAGGATACCTGTATGGAAAAGAGTTAAATAAGTCATAAAAGTATGATTTTGGTGTTTTAGTAGTGCTGACAGTAAATGTGATTTATATTTGCTACATAGGATAATAATGAATAGATTACTCAAATATTTTAGTAGTTATAAAATCATTTAAATTTTCACATTTATCATAAATTTTGAATACAGGTGAAAATCATCTCCTAGAAAAATTGTCACTGTTGTGAAAAAAAAACACAAACACTTTGAGTATCAAAAATTTATTTTTGATCTAGTAAAATTGAGGTGTGTGTAAAAAATAAGATTAGTATTTTGAATAACGTCAAAATATGTTTTATCCAAAAAACCTTGGATGCCTAAAATGGGAGTAGTTGTTTGAAATAGGTCAAACAGTATTTTATTCCAATGGTTTTTAATACATGCTGATGCTTTATGAAATTAAGTTTTGATCTCTTGTTAGATTTAAATAGAAAACTTTGGAAAATGATACATCAACAAATACTTGTGTGTGTGTAGGCATTTGACTAGTAACATGTGGGTCTTAGGTTTGAATCCCATCACGGAACATGATTACCCTTTCAGCCGTGTAAGCATTATAATGTGACAATCACACTCTTCCTTAGTAAAGAGTTGACAATGTTCGTGTTGATTAGTTGCCTTCCCTCTAGTCTGTTACTTCTAAATTAGGGATGGCTAGTGCAGATAGCTCTTCAGTAGCTTTGCAAATTCAACAGACAGAAAAACAAAAGTTATGTTTATATGTGGTACATGAGCAATTTAGCTCTCAAACCACTAACACATTTGTATACTGTTCATGTTTGATAGGGTCTACTTATTGAGTAACTCTGTTTTTGTCTGTTACAACAAGAATTAACCAATAACATTGATGAATTTGCTCATATTGTATTTAAAACACATAGGAAACCCTAAGTGTTTAATGGATTAATTTCATTTTATTTGATATTTTTGTTTAAAATTTTTCTCACGTGAATCATGTTATTAGTGATCCTGTTATCAACAAATCATGGACCTTCAAGTGTAGAATAAATAGTTTAGAGAAATATGTTAAAAAGAAATTGGACTCCTTAGTAGTTCTAGGGTTTATACTTAAAATTTTCTGTGGTACAAAATATGTTTACAAGTGCATTTAATATTTGTTTTTCTTCAAATTTCAGTGTACTTATTGTCCTGACAAGAAGTCAGCAGAGAAGTATGGACTGTCTTCCAATTTCACCATAATGAGTGAAGTCGGCGAGGCTTCAAATGCCATGTTAGATTCTAAAGTATGTGTGTAATGTAGAAGAACTTGTCATTGTCAGTTGAAATGGTTTGGTATCAGATGAAATGATGTTTTTGGTCGAATTTTTGTAGCTTTTGTGTAACTTTTGATTCAGTTATTTTCTTCTAATTCGAAATTTCACTAAACAGTTACAAGTTTTAAAGGATGTATAAAAATAAAGACTAAACAGTTACAAGGTGAGGAATGTATATATTTACTTATAGTCAGGTAATTCAATTTTAAGCTTGCCAATTCCAACTAACTTTCTTTTGCATTTTGTTGAAACTGTATGTGGTAGGTCTTGCGTTATTTTTGAAATTTCATGATGTTTATAGTTAGATGAATCTTAAAACTTTTCTATTGCTCCATAAGAATAATTTTCATACTAAATGCAGTTTACATGATCACAGATTGGTTTAGCTCGTTAGTTCAATTATAGTAGAAAAAAATCGTAAGATATTCAGTATAATCTTTCCTTCAAAATTAAATGTAGGATCGTTTTCTTGTGGTTTTAGTAAATATTTTCAGGTTTAGGAAGTAAAAAGTTTTCATATGTCTAACAAGTACCTTTTGTTTTTTGTTGTATAAAAGTCTAAAAACTTCTGAGTTTTTAACTAAATACATTGAAGTTAAATGTTTTAGTCAACTGCGGGTAGTTTATTTTGCTATAGTTACACTAATTTAATAATATGCAATAAGATACCAATCCATTACCTGCAAGTATCCATATATTATTAACTTTTGTGAACTCTCTTTTGATTGTGAGCCTGGTGTAGTCTTGTGGTTAGCATGCTAAACTTAAGCTGTAGAAGAGCTGCCCATCATGCATATTCTGGGAAGAAAACTCACAATTTGAACTTGTTCATGCAAAATATTAAATTGTAAGCCCTGTGATCCTGCATGTGATGGTCTTTTAGCAGAATTTATTTTGTTGCCCAGTTTTGGTAGGAACCATATTTTGGTCACATGTGTCAGACAAGCCTTTTAAGCAACATGTTGTAAAAGTAGGTTTTATTTCATTTCACTTTAAAGATAGTTTTGGAAAATTCATGAAGTTTATTATATAATCTTTGTATAGAAAAGAGTGCTTATTATGCCATGCACACCAGAATTAATAGTTGCAATACACTTGAACACTGCATTAATAGAAACATTGTTTGTGGCAGTGAAGACTGTACACCTGTTAAAAGCTGTGTTAGATTTAAATAATTCAGAAACAAGATAACATAGAAATCTTATTTGCAGGTAGTGGCATTGACTAAGAAGTATGAACAAAATATTGACTACATGCATTTTTCTGACCAGTATTCTGGACCCAAGCTTCAAGAGTAAGTATGAGCCACACTTAAATGAATGTTGTATGTTGCTTTTTGTAAGTCACTTAAGTTATACCTTTTCAATTAAATATTTCAAAGATTGAGATTTTTAGCAAGTCTCAAGTCTTGATTTTGTTTTTTAAAGAAATGGATAACCCATTTGTTGCCTATGTCATGTAACCAAACATAGGTTAAGTATGATATATTAAAATTATTTTGAAACCTCACAATGTCATTAGAGTCCATGTCACTATGTCTAGTCATGCTTTATCTGACAACTGTATATTTTGACAATAGACCTGTAGTGTAGTTTCCATTGCAAAGCTTTATGTCTGAAGCTTACTACTACACCTTGTAGGGTTTCCATAATCCATCTAGTGTACAAGGGTGAGAATTTCCCAGTGCCAGTGTATGTTTATAACATACTCAACCCTTTATAGATTTACTTTTTCCAGTTGAAAACTTTCTTCTGAATTTGTATTCATACTTGCCACCACTGAGGTGATGCTACATTCACAAGCAGTTGAGTTATAATTGGTACAATGCCTTCTTCCTTTGTCCAGTCAGCTGGAAGTTGTATATATTATCATATGTTTCAGAAATATATTTTTGTGCTGAATTACTAAATATTTAGTGTGCAATGCTACTATGGTTAAATTTATGACTGAGCAAATGCAGATGTTTTAAAAAGAACTTCAACAATGTACTACCCAATTAACCAAAGTGTTGAGGTAGAGGCTTGTGATTCAATGATGAACATGTTCAGCTGTTAAGAAAAAAACAGCTTTATGTATGTATGTATATTTGTTTAATGTATTTAATGTCATTTTATTGCATGTATATTTCTGAAAAATGTTAGAAATAAATATATTTTTTATATACCAATGACATTTTCTTAGTAATGATACTAAAAAATCTTACAATTGTTATTAGTTTCATAAAAGATTACAAAGAGGGTTTAATGATATACTGTTCGATAATTCTAATACATGAAGGAAAGGGTGTACAACTTGAGTTTTAGGACATGGTTGTAATTTGTTAAAGACTTGGTTCTATACAATACTTTTCCTACTTACCTAGCTAGTCTTCTTGGCTTTTAGTGCAATGTTGAGCAAATTAAACAAAATGTTTTATGAAAAAATAAATATAAATAATCCACAGAACAAGAATTCACGTAGCAGTTAAATGTGAACTTTTCCTTGATCATGACCTTCACACTTCAACATGTTTTTTTATGACACCATGACTCCACAATCTTCATCATTTGTGTAACTTGAAGATAGGACCTATAAGATACATTCACTGAACAATGTTCTTCAATATGACAATATTTTTGTTAGGATCTCTTGTGATACCACTGTTGCATACGTTTGGCAAAACACGCAACATTGTTCATTGTTGTTATCTTTGAATAATGTGTTTTGTAGTACATGGTATCGAAGTGTAGAATGTTTAGATGATGCTATTGTTCATTTTATTTTTGACTTAATTTTAATGTTTTTTTTTGTTTTTTAATCTAAGGTTACTTGATTCTTCATGAATAATGCATAAAAGACCAAAAAACATCCATAATTTTTGTTGTTTTTTGTAGAGACTCAACTTCAACAAAACTTCCGGAAGTGAAGAAAGTGTTGATGTTTGGATTTAGTGGTAATAATATTGATATTTGAAGTACATTTAAAGTAATTAAATATTGTTAATCTGTTAAAAAACCAATATCTCAGTATTTTTTGGGTGGTGGTGAATTAAACACTATGGTAAATGTAAGAAATTTTTTTAATATTTAACTTATGCAGTGGCTTGTTGCCTTAAGAATATTTTTAACATGTACATATACATGTATATATGCTTTATGCTGATTTTACAATTATTTAGTGTGCAATACTACCACAGGCAGACTTATGGCTGGAAGTAAGTGTCATAGCTGTCTTTGAGGAGTGATTTTCATATAGCAAGATTTTTAAATGATGTAGAGGTTACTAAATTTTGAAGAAGTGAGTCCTTACTGTTCTATTTGGATGCAAAAGTCTTGAATATAACAGTGTGTTTGGGACAGAAATGAACTCCAAAATCACACACCAAACCAATCAGAACTAACTTTCTTCAGGAAATTAAATGACTAAAAATCATACATTATTATGTTGAATTAAAACATCATTTATCTTTATTAATCCAGCTTCTTCAATCTTATCATTTCAAATACTTATCTGTTTACAAAACAGGTCAAAGTCATACATTAATCATTCTATTTTGACAATCCAATGATAGAATACCACGAAGGTTCAATAACAAAACAAATGTTTCTTTTTTTTTTTAGATAGGTTAGTTAAATACAAAAATCAGTTGTGTATTACTCCATTTACCAAACAAGCAAAGAAAATCATTTAACAAAAGACATCTAGATAAGTTTTGGTGTAGAGTTTCTATACAACACAAGAAGCATGTCAATCACATTTTTACAGAACAAATGCCAGTTCTTGAAACTAATTCTACAGTGCCGCCTGATCTCAGTTTGATTACCAGACTACCCCATAACTACTTGACACCCCCATTGTAGTAGAGTCCTGTGTAGGATGAAGAGGTCAATTTTACACCACAGACCCTCTACAGTATGTTAATGTCAGCTTCCAAAACGACATGAAACAGATCAGCTGGTAGGGAGAACATGACATGTATGTGGTAAATAGGATTACTGTAATTCCAATTTCTTTAGCTAGATTTCTGAAGACAGCTGGTTATTTTGAGGTGTGGCTGGAAGCTTGTGAACTTTCATCAATTTCAAATTATTGTTTATTATTGACAATGCCAGAAGATAAGCCCAGCTTCACTCTGCACTAGCGTTTTAGGTCAGAGGGTTCTCTTACAAGTGTTATGTGGCATTAATGTAGCTTTGTGTTTTGGTTTCAGTTCCTGGTCAAGGAAAAGTTACTCCTGAGATTATGGAGACTCTGAAACCTCTACTGCAACTAGTATTCTACTATATTGAAAAAGTGAAACGTTTCAACTTAAGCAAAGAGGTATTCATTTTCCTTTCGACTTCAGGTACTGATTAACAGAATCAGTTGTGTCCACCAACTGACAAGTCTGTTTTGTTCATCTTTAAAGTTTCAGTGTGTTGGTTTCTTTTTGACAGATTTAGTGTACTTAATTTCTCTCATCCCGTTTACTTATTTCTATTTTTAGTCATTTCAATTTTTATTGTAACTTTTAAAAACCATTCGAAAAAAAAAGAGTTGTTGTTCTTATCATAGAAGAGAAAACTACTACTCGTGTATGTTGATAGTAGAGTAGAAGTCTGACATAAAATTGTATACACAGATAATATACTAATGTATTAGAAAATAAGAGTTTAATGGTAAAATGCTCTAAGACATATCTATTATATGAGGTTAATTTTTTACTTAGGCTAAGACTAAAGCAGAAAAAAACAGACAAAAGGTGGAAGAAGCATTTATTAAGACCACTCATGCTCAGCGCCAAGAGGCTGCCCAACAGCGACGTGAAGAAAAAAGGAGAGCAGAAAAAGAGAGGATCCTTAATGAAGAAGACCCTGAAAAACAACGCAAGTGGGAGGTATGTTTCTGTTGAATGAATCAGTATATAAAGTGAAAAGTTAGAGGTATGTTTCTGTTGAATGAATCAGTATATAAAGTGAAAAGTTAGAGGCATGTTTCTATTGAATGAATCAGTATATAAAGTAGAAAGTTAGAGGTATGTTTCTGTTGAATGAATCAGTATATAAAGTAGAAAGTTAGAGGTATGTTTCTGTTGAATGAATCAGTATATAAAGTAGAAAGTTAGAGGCATGTTTCTGTTGAATGAATCAGTATATAAAGTAGAAAGTTAGAGGTATGCTTCTGTTGAATGAATCAGTATATAAAGTAGAAAGTTAGAGGTATGCTTCTGTTGAATGAATCAGTGTATAAAGTAGAAAGTTAGAGGTATGCTTATGTTGAATGAATCAGTATATAAAGTAGAAAGTTAGAGGCATGTTTCTGTTGAATGAATCAGTGTATAATGAATCAGTGTATAAAATAGAAAGTGGGAGATATATTTCTGTTTTACACTTGAATAATTGGTAAAGCAAAAAATATCAAAAGCTGTTAATTCAGATGTTTCTACTTTATGTCCATTTAACAAGAGCGAGATAGTCAAAGACCTGTTTTTCTACCATATATATATTTCTGGTGCCAAAATGCTAAAAGTAAAGTTGCCATTCTTATCAACCCAACTTTATTTAAAATTGCATTTTTGAACACCTGTTTTTTTTAGTTTGGAAGACAGTTAGAAAATTATAAGTACATTTATTTATCCTTGACAAATTGGTACTTTGATCTGTAACTATCAGTTGCGTTTCCATCTGGCAAATTTTTTGTTGTTGATCTTTCAAGTGTCAGTGTGTTACTTTCTTCTTCTTCTTTCAAGAGATGTTAGTACTTTATTTTATAAATATGTAACTCCTTGTCTTGGTTTGTTTATCATTTCCCTCAAGGAATTCATTGTGATATTCTTTGAATTTTACCTGTATTTTCCTGTAGGTTTCTACCTTGAAAGTGTATAATAGAATTTTATTTGTATTTGTGATGTATAAGTGATGATATCACTGCCACTAACAAAATGCTGTTTTTAAAGGGTAGTTTTTATTATTTGTAAACATTGTATTTTGTAACTTATAAGTTAAATCTTGGTATGAAATATTTGTAAAGCCTCATTAGATTTCTTCACTGTTTTTTCAAATCATTTTCAGTCTTTTAAGTATACCTGTTTTAAGTAGCATTCCATAAAGAAGATTAATAACTTGCATGAAAGAGTGTAATGAACAAAAGCGGAGCTCGTCTGTGTTTTAGTACTCAAGAAAGCATGCGTTATACCAAAATTTAACAAAATAAGGCTTATGATGCGTGCTTGAGCTTTGCATTTGATAGATATATTCTTAAAAAAATTGTAGTAGTTGATTTTCAGGATGTTACTTCAGTGTAAGTATCTCTAAATAAAAGTTGGTGAAAAGTTTGTTTCTTTAAATGCTATCATGCTGATTAGTCAAAAAAAAAAAAAATTTGCGACTGTTAATTTCTCTCATGTAGAAAAAGTAACACTTTCACGGCTTAAGTGATTTCTCTAACTATGCAATAGGAACGTAAAGCCTCATTGTGAACTCTGTCTTAGATTCCACTAATTTTATGTTATGTTTGATGACAGAGTGACTGCATTGGCATCCTTTTCTTGAGTGCAACACTGGTGGTACATGTTGTCCTGTCTTTACTCATTTTAAACTTTGATTTTCATGTGCCACCAGTTGTGCACATTATGATTTAACTAATAATAATCAGGTGATCATAATATCTAATATTTATTCTCTTTTCCAGAGTAATTTTTCTGTTTTTTTTTATTTTTTTAGAAGAATTATGAATATTTCACAATATTATGGTTGTAAAAAAAATGGACACAGATAAAATAATTCTTACTGTGGATGATGATAATTTAAGGATTGTGATGTGAAGCCTACAATGACAAACATAAATGAAAATTAGAATTGAATTAAAATTCATTGTTTATTCTTTTTTTTTCCCATTTTCTAAAAAAAACAATGTCAAATTAGTTTTTCTCCACTTACTCACTATGAAACTTTTATTTCCATTTCATTTCTATCCTTATTACAGTTTTCATAAGTTTTTTTTATTTATGAAAGAAGTCACAATTAGTTAGTTTTTGCTTCAATTACTCACAATGAAAAACTTAATGCCAGTCTCTAGATGTAATTTTAAAATAAAAAATGGTTTAATCTTGTAAATTTGTTTTATTTCAGTTGTCTTTTAACATGACATCTGTGCTCCACCAGAGATACATGGCTTTGTTATAGCCATCTGTACAAAATAAATGCTTTAATGTAGAGCTTTGCAGATATTAGGGTGCACTTATATCTTATTGGTGCTGTGTATCAAGGGTGGCTCATGACGTCCAACATAAAACGTGCCACTGGTGGGGCACGGTGTCGTGAACATGTTAATTAAGTTTGAAACTACTGTGTTAATAAAATTTATTTTAAGGATTTTGTGAACAGATATATATAAAGTAAAATAAATATTTTAGGTTGTATTTTCTGGGTTCGTGTGTGTGTTTCCCCATGTGTATCTCAAACTATTAGACCAATGTACACAAAAATTTTCAGAAGATGGAAAGTCAGTATGGGACAGTCCTTCCCAAACTTGGTCCGGATTCTGGATCACGTTGAAGCATTTTTTTTTATAATGGAGAGACAGAGCATTTCGTGGTTTGGGGTTAAAAACTGTTAAGTGTGATCAGACTTATACCAGATTTTATGGGCATGTTAAGGTTGAGACTTCTCATGACACTACAAAAAATGATCCGGATCGTTGATCATTCTGGATCTTAGAAGGATTTTCTGAGTTTTCGAAGGTAAAATTTGATGTTATCTAACATAAATACATGCAGTCTTGAAAAGGAGTAGCAGGGCGAGGGTATACAATCTCTGTGATTGCTCTTGTCCTCATTGAAATGGAGTGTTAAAGAATAAATAGGATCAAAACCCAAACCCTTCAAACATTGTAGGTTTTGGTAAGATTTACTTAAACAAATTGGTCTTGTTTGTTGTTTAGTTTTTATGACCCTAAAATAAGTTATTTGAAATTAACTACTATTTTTTTTTCCTTACAGGATCGAGAACATCGTCGGGAATTGAAGAAAAAAGCTCCAAAAATGAAACAATTAAAAGTGAAGGCCCTTTAATTAAAGCCCAAGTTTTTGTTTTTTTAAACACTCCTGAAAATCAAGATATTCCATTTTCAAACAAGTATCGATACTTGTACAAAATATATAAGGATTGTTCTTACTATTATGGTATGTTTAAAATTGATTTCTTAAAGTACACAGCTTAATTTTTTATTTTTTTTTGGTCAATATACTGGGACTAGCTTTGTGATGAAACAAAGAATCGATATAAAATAAAAGCTGTTTGGTTGCAGGATAAAGAACGAGGAAATGGTGTCGGGAACATGACTAGAAGTACGAGTGATCTTGAAACTTTTTGTGTAAGCTCATTGATACGTGCATAACTTCTAATATGTTTAATATTATACATCATCGTTAAAGACAGCATGAAGTGGAATGTTGAATCCTGCTGATTTCAAAAGGTATCCGAACAGGCAGGCTCATACAAGATGTTTACTGAAGGCACTGAAGCTCAGAGTATATTCCTGTAATTTATGACCTCATCTTAGAAATATACTTAAAATATACTATTAGATTATTAGTATCATTCTATTTTATTAACTGACAGAGTACAAAATTACATCTGTGCAATAAAATAAAACCTAACCTGAATTTCAGGCTTTGAGGCACATGCTATAAGCTCACTTGTCATTCTAATGTTATGTTTTTCTTTTAAGATGTTTTTTAATGATAATGGGATGATTATGTCTTACTTTCTAAACAAGATTTTTTTTTTCACATTAATTTTGTATATAATGAAATTATGATTATTTTCTCATAAATTAAGAAAAAACTGAATAGAACAAAAACATATAAAATATCTGGTCTTCTCACTACAGCTGCTGTTATGAAAGAGAGCATAGGTTAGCTCTGTGATAGAGCTATGGATTTAAGGGCTGGTGAACTGGGTATGAATCCATGAAATACCCCAAGATATTCCCTGCACTTTAAGCTGTGGGTGCATTGTAGGAGTGACAGTCAATCTCTCAATGTGATGGTGCATGGTAGGGGGCTTTTGATTGGCTGCCTTCTATCTCATCAGTAGTTATGGGCTAACTTGTCAATTTATTAGGTCATGAATTTTGAAACCATGACTACTTATTCCCATTTCATTATTCAGTGAATGCCAGAACAGCCACCAGAATTAGGCTTAGTCTATCAAATATAACTTGAAACAAGGAAGACTAATAAGTACTAAGAAGCTTGAATTTTTTCACCTTGTTTGGAAATTTTCTAATTGTTTTTATTGGGGGGTGGGAAGTAAAATAAGGTTGTGAATTTAACAATATGTCCTAGGTCTTCACATGCCTGACAGTAATATGAAACTTACAATTTTTTTCAGGAAAAAGTATTTTATCACAAAAACAGTAATAAAACTTAAAAAATAAAAGATCAATACATTAGTATCAGTGTTGTAAGATATGGTAATCAAACCATACCATTTGTAATCAGTGTCATAAAGCCAGTGTCCAAAAATATTACTAAAATCCATCCTTTTTTTTTTTGAATCGGTGTGATCAATACACTGAGGTAAATGAATCTAAATATCTGAACAGTTTTTTCTTAAGGTTCGTAAGCAGGGCTATATCTAGTTATAAAGTCATATTCATGCTTGTTTTTGACATCTTTCACTAACTCATTTACACACATAATTGGAAGTTACAGCTTGAAACCTAAGTTTGACCTTGGCAAAATGGTTGGCCTTGGTTACTGTGATGTTTCTAAGTTACATCAGAAAGTTGTCTAGCATCAAATACTAACCACCTTACTTTATAAACAGATTTTCTTAAAATGTATAGATTTATGAATTGCCTAAAGAATAAATGGAGGAAGGTATTAAAATCAAGTCTCAGTAAATATAATGCAGTACCTATAAATATATATATATATATATATATACTGGCCCAGCATGGCCAGGGAGCTCGACTCACGATCTGCGGGTTCGAATCCTTGTCCCCTCAAACATGCCCGCCCTTTCAGCCGTGTGTGTGTTATAATGTGACCGTAAATCTCACTATTCGTTGGTACAAGAGTCACCCAAGAGTTGGCGGTGGGTGATGATTTCAAACATAAAATATAAGTAAAACTTAGTAATGTGTGAGAAATCTTTTGACCTAAATTACTCAATAATCAAATAAAAATGTAAAGTACTTCTGACATTCAGATAGTACATTTTTGTCAACTCTAATTGACCAGCTGAATTCACTAGTTGTACTGAATGTAGCATAGCTGACTGAGAATCAGCTTTAAATGTGCATACATAAGCTTCCTTATCACATGCACATACATCTCTTGTTCTTCACTTCTCCCTTAATATCACTTGTATTATGTATTTTAACTTCATTTGTTATTTTTACACTTAGTCATTTGATTTTCCCTCAGAAATGAAGTGCAAGTTGTTAATTAAGGGTATTTTCTACAGTGGTGTATGTGAAAATTAAAAATATAATCCGGTTCAATAGAAAAAAAAGATTGAGAGCTATTAGTTTTAAACATCCAATTATTTGTGGGAGAAAGTTCTGTGATGATAATTTGTACCAGCAGATTTTTTGTTAGTCACACCTTAAATAAAATCCGCTTCTTGCAGAAAGAAAATCTAATTTGTGATCCAGATGTATTACGTTATTCACACTTTAAGCTGTGTGTTTGTAGTGATGACTTTTACTCTTTCAGTATGTGCCTAGACTTCTAATAAAGAACTTAAGAAAAGAGAAAACCTTGTTAAGGTCAGAAATGAGAATTTCTTTTGGTATAGAAATAACTACATCTGTTTAAAAATCAGATTGTTACCCCAACACCGAGTGCAGTTATGATACTTTTAATTGTACTAATATTTCAAAGTTACAGTTTTCTAATTTCTACTACAGTTTCAAACGATTTGTACAAAAGCTAAATAATTAGAAATAATTGATTCACACTTCAGTTTTGTTTTGTTTTTTCGTTGGAAACTAAAACTTCAGTAATTCGTATTTTCAGTCGAACTGCAATTAAAAGATATGACTGGTTTACAGTCTGTGCACAACTGAAAAGCTTGTTCATTGTACAGTCTGTGCATGACTGAAAAGCTTGTTCAGTGTACAGTCTGTGAATAACTAGAAAGCTTGTCCAGTGTACAGTCTGTGCATGACTAAAATGTTTGTTCAGTGTAAAGTCTGTGAATAACTAGAAACTTGTTCAGTGCAGTCTGTGCATGACAAATGTTTGTTCAGTGTAAAGTCTGTGCATAACTAGAAAGCTTGTTCAGTGTACAGTCTGTGCATACCTAGAAAGCCTGTTCAGTGTAAAGTCTGTGCATAACTAGAAAGCTTGTTCAGTGTAAGTCTGTGTATAACTAGAAAGCTTGTCCAGCTTCCAGTGTATACATGGTTTAAAACTTTGTGTATTCATGTATCAGTATAGGTCTGTTCCTGGTTTATATATATATATATATATATATTTTTTTTTTTTTCTGGTTTACAACTGTACTTCTTTAAGAGATGTCTTTTATCATCTGTTCACGCTCAATAAGATTTTTTTGATTAGTAGAGTTTAATGACAAAAAAGTGGTGTATTCTTTTCTTATGGTTAACAGATCTGATTGGTTTACATTTTTTTCAAAGAAACTTGATGAAATCGATACACCACTATTTATATTATAAAATTCTTTGACAACTACATTGACCCGAAAAGTATGACCTTTAGATAAAATCGACACAGCTGTATTCATGTTTCTGAACTAATAAATGACCATTAACCTGAAAGGTGTGACCTCTATATGAAATTGACACACCTGTGTCTCAGCGTTACTGAAATATGTGGCCTTTAGATTCAATAAATCTATATCTCGGTGTTTCTGAACTGATACTTGGCTACTAACATGAAACGAGACCTTAAGATGAAATCAGTACAGCTATATCCCAGTGTTTCTGAACTGAAACGTGACTTTTAGTTGAGTTCGGTACTATTAAACTACACTGTGTTAAAGGTAGTACTCCTTTCTTTGGTGATAACATTTTTCTGAAATTCAAACTGAAGCTGGGTAGAATTCGAATAAGCGATTCCAAACAACTGATCCACTGGTTTTCTCGAATGGATATGTCTCATTTGTATTGGTTATGGAGGACAGGATTTGGCTAGACTTTTTTTTTTAAGATGCACATTTGAGTACCTTAGTTTTTAAAGCAAGTAACATTCAGTTTAATTAACCACAGAGATAAAAATGTACCGTCCATCTGAAATAATTCTATCTTCAATAGTTTTAAGAAGAAAGAACTGAAAGTTGCGATATTCGATTGTAGATAGGATTGAGTGTGTTATATTAAAACGTGCAAATAAGCAAATCACGTGACAACTATAACCAATATAAAATTGTGGTGGAACGGAATGCATCAGAACTACATTTTGACTGTTTTGGGTAGTGTGATGCCACTGAAATTGATCGCTTTTGGGAAGGATATGTAACAGCCCTTCCCAACGCAAAATATTCATACAGTCAGATTATATAGATATGTTCAGATCAGGGATTTAAAATACTTTTACACCAGTCTATTGATATTGGTGAGTTCAAAGGAATTTCCCCTTGAAGTTTTATAATAAACGATCGGAATACATCTAAGTTTCATAAAGGCTATTAATCGAATTATTTTTTTTAGGGGGGGGTTTTCGGGTCAATACATCCACTGTAAAAATTAAAGACGTATATATATATATATATATATATATATAGCCGTGGTACATCTAAGGAAACTAAAGCAAAGCTACCAGTAATATGTTTACATACCTATCACCTTATTTCCATAATTTCTTCTTAAAAAACACGAAGAACTATCCCTGGTAAACTCCGCGATTGAACTCCACTCCAAAGCAACACGCAGATTATTGAAAGAGGGATGAAATAAACACCCAGCAAAATATGTACGAGGATACATAGTGAAAAGTACTCATTCAAAACTTTTGTTAAAAAAACAAATATCTGTGGGAACGAACAGAAAGGTTAACAGGACCTGACATGTGTTTCTAGATAAAGAGCTGTGTGATATCCGCTTCTACGCTTACTGTCAATGTTCAAGCTCGTTTGGAACGATATCAACCAACTTTATCCGAAGAAGTAACATTGAAAAGATTTGTATTATATATATATAATTTAAATGGTAATAAAAAATGGAGAACATTTTCAAATCTACTTATGCATTATGTAAAACTGTGTGTTGTGTACTTTTTAACATCTTGGGTAGTGTTAAAAACTTCCACTCAACTATCTTGTTCATCACAACATGCTCGAGAACATTACGTATAAACTAAAATGAACATAAACTAAATTAATTATAAAACATCTTATAGGTCTACACGGATATTCAAAACTCGTATACCCGTCGAGTTTTGAATTACCCTACCCAAATTGGTTCTTTCTCTCTTTCTTTTTTTTTAATTTTACTAACCATGTATCATTTGTTAATTTGAAAATTTAAAAAATACGACAACGATGTATTTGCAAGCATGAGTCTCTGGTCGGCTTAACACAGACAAGTTGAATCAGGTTCTTTATTAACACTGACGCTTCTTAACAGAC
>NW_013667712.1:125594-132790 GCF_000517525.1 Limulus polyphemus
ACATTACGTATAAACTAAAATGAACATAAACTAAATTAATTATAAAACATCCTCTCTCCTGATCGGAATTTAGGTCTTTGTGACCTAGGAGGGTCAGGTACTCTGAGACCTCTTCCGTACCATGATAGGTTGTCCTTGAATGTTGATGGTTAGTACTACACGAGGGTCGGAGTAAACCGCACTTGCTCCGACCCATTTCAGGGCAATATAAAACATCTTATAGGTCTACACAGATATTCAAAACTCGTATACCGTCGAGTTGTGAATTACCCTACCCAAATTGGTTCTTTCTCTCTTTCTTTTTTTAAAATTTTACTACCCATATATCATTTGTTAATTTGAAAATTTAAAAAATACGACAACGATGTATTTGCAAGCATGAGTCTCTGGTCGGCTTAACACAGACAAGTTGAATCAGGTTCTTTATTAACACTGACGCTTCTTAACAGACAGGAGAACAAGGTTTAACACAAAGAGGCGAGTAAATTACAACAATAATGGAGGAAGGAAGTAAACTAGAAAAAAAAAAAAGACGACGACGTAACTTCCTGCTGAGCCTATGTCAATGCAACTTCTGTTGTCTGCTAATAATAGAGCACATTTAACATTAATATTATTCAATCCTAGGTGATTAAGGCATTCGATTCGCAATCTGCGGGTCGCGGGTTCGAATCTGATCACTGAATATGCCCGCCCTTTCAGCCGTAATTTTACAGCCAGTTCGTTGGTAAAATAGTAGCTGATGACTAGCTACCTTCCCTCTAGTCTTACACTGCTAAATTAGGGACGGCTAGCGCAGATAGCCCTCGTGTAGCTTTGCGCGAAATTCCAAAAAACTAACTAACAATCCTAGGTATTTACCCCACCCCCTCTCGGTGACTCAGGGGTAAGTCAGAATGCCTATTATGCTAAAAATCGGGTTTCGATATCTGGGGTGCATCACAGTTTTCCCATCATATAACTCCGTGCGTAACAAGAAATAAAGTGATTTTTTAAAAATTATTATTTCGTTGTTTTCACTGAAGAGACGTGCGAATAATCTATTGTCAAGTTTTTATATGTATGGATGGGCCGAATTCTTTACAGTAGGTGTCTGTGACTTGTTGGCGATAAATTTCAACGATAAACAAATAGCACACAATCCACTCTTTATATAATAATATATTAAAACAAGTCAAACGTATTTACAAATGCTCGTTACACTGTTGGTTATCACAGTTGTATTCAAAGCTTTAAATAATTGTCACTTTTTTTTTCGTCAAAGTCTACACATACTGGTTCAGTTACTTTAGAACACAATTTGACAAGATGAATTATTCTGCTCTGCTCTGTTGTTACAATACAATCGGTGATAATTTCACTCACGCTGCACTTTTAGTTACCACAGTTGTATCCAGAGCTTGAAATAGTTGTCTATTTCCGCACAAATTACACACAGGTTTGTTCAATTACTTTATAACACAACTGACAAGACAAATTATTCTTCTCTATTTTGTTATTACAATACAATCTGTGATAATTTCGCTTTAGAAATTGCCATTATGTGCTCTTTTTTGCTAAACTCACAACCACACCATTTAGGTCTATCTATCTAACTAATTTGTCAAACTTAACTTGAACTACATTTTATACGCGTATTTAGAGCTTGACTGAGACCTAGAACTTTTTACACACTACGAGATATTATGATGCAATAATACTCAATTAAAGGAACAAGAAAAATTCAGAAGATTCGAATAACACGACGTGAATTCACAACAACTGAACTACACAACGAATGACTCAAAAACAGTTGGCATAACTATGGGTTCTAAAAATCACTTAACTTTAATACTTCCGCTATATAAATTATCTAAGTCCCAATATTCGTATTAAACTTAAACAGTCGTGTATATCTAACATTTATACTACACTTAATCATATATTAAGCGTTTAAAATGGTAATATATGTGATCGTTTTTATTCAAGTTTTATTTATTTATTCGTTCGAAAACAGGACTTGGGTTCCTAAGTATTTTCCACAGCGAGACCCAAGTTACAGTTTTTATACCCGTGTCGACCTCTGAAAAAATTGTTTATTGTTGAATAATCAAGTATTAATGCTCAGAAATGTCTTTCATTGTAAATTCAAGATTTTACAGGGGTGTTAAAACTTTTAAAATTTCGCAACATACTTAAAGGAAGAACTTGCTGATTCGCCATATATTTGTTTAATTGTCGGGTTACATGCAGGTCATATAATGTAGTAAATTAAACTGGTAATGTAGTAGGCCTAAATATATACAGGTCATATAATGTAAATTAAACTGATAATATAATAAACTTAGATCTATGTAGGTCAAATAATGGAGTAGATTTAAAATTTTAATAAATTAGGTCTAGATCTATATAGGTCATATAATGGAGAAAATTATTGTTTTGTTTTATAATAAGCAAATGTTGTCTAAATGTCCTGGTTCGTCTTTTTTTAGGTGTCTAATTGACCGATGTCTAGTTATTCTGGATTTCGAGGAAACAAATGGAAGCCATTATGAGACAATACTGATCGTACGCTGTGGTCATAAGAACAAGAAAAGATGAGAAAAATATCACTTGGCAATCTATACTTATATATGTGTATATGTAATGCGGTACTAAATGTCAAGCAATCCTTGACGAATTATCAAACTTTTGAAGTCGACAGCCACCTAGTGGTAGAGACCACATATTCCTCCACATAATCAGGATATACACATTTATAGTGTTACGTCTCTGGTCGTTTGTTAATTTCCCGTATAATTTAGCGATACAAGTCCTTTCTTAAAGAAAACTAGTTTATTCTTTCTCAATACAACTTTGCAATACACTTAATTTCCACAGTCACTTTAACTTAAACAGACGCTATAATTCACAAAGATTCACGCACTTTACTTACAATCACTATCGCGCTTGACTCAATTGTCCGTCTCTGTCTCTGCCTGTCTGCAATCATCCTTATGCCGTCACTTCATTTGCCGGCTTATATATATACAAAAATAGAGGACGCGTAGAAAAGACTAGAGTTGCCAGAACAGACATGACTTCCGCTGTCGTAACAATAGATAAAAATGATTTAATATTCTTAGACATCCGTAAATCCCCCAGTGGCACAGCTGTAAGTCTGAAGGCTTATAACGTTAAAAAAGGGGTTTCGATACCCGTGGTGGGCACAGCACAGATAACCCATAACGAAATAAATGTTTTATTTGTACAATAGACTTAAATATACATCAAACTGCTAACTATAGATCAACTGTGTTCAGGATTAAAACTAACTTCTTTCTGACATACTCTGGCTGTTGTCCTGGATGTAATAATACTATTATAAATCATTTATTTGGTGCATCAAATTTCAAAGTTTACAGGTAGTCAGTGTATTTAGCATTCTGCCGATAGTACTATGAATTAAATAACTATTAAACTTAATACGAGGGGTTTTGTCAAGTATGCATCACAGACTAACTGCTTACAATCCTGCTAGCGTCATTAGTTAATATACTCTTTGGCTCAATTCATTTTAAATACTCTAGTAAAAACTACTGAAATCAGGGCTCAAGAGAAGTCTAATTGCTAGAGTACTCGGACACGTAAATCCGAGGGATCGTGGCTCGCGGCCTGTTGCCGCAAAAATGCACTCCGCACTTTTCAGCCTCTAGGTGCGCTATAAGAGTTATAATCAAATCCCTTTATTCACTCCGACAAGAGTAGCCCAAGAGTTTGTGGTGGATGCTATTGAGAAACTATCTTCTCTCTAGTATATATCAGTTGGAAACTGGCTATATGCAAATAGTCTATTGTGCAACTTTGCGCAACAATTCTGTACAAAAAAATATTAAAATTAGTATAACATTCTGAAAATGTTGGTTTACGATGCACATCCACTTCAAAATTACCCCACTGATGATACACTAAAATATTCAAAAATTGACAAACAAGATTTCTGTTATATTTGGGTGTTTGTTACTCAAATATTTCAAAATTCTTCAACATGACTTTGTGATAAATTAAAAGTGTGTCATCCACGTGTATTTTAATGTAAAGTAACTTAAATTCGATAGGATATTTTTACAACTAGTGTTATACGTGGAAACCTAAAAGTAAATCAATCGTTGACATTTGTGAGAACTTCTATTAAACACAAATACGGTCCCTTGTTTACAACCCTCATCAACTTAGAAAACACGTGCGATATCTGAATATGAGAAAACAGTTCTGAACATAAATCAATTCAAAGAATTTTACGAGCGAACGTACAGAAGAACGTATCACATTATGTCAACCTCACTATTTGAACTACACCCAAAGTGCGTATGTATGTGTAAGGGGGTGGTCTATAGATGAGTGGAGAAAAAAAAAAAGATGCCGTCCAGAGGGGATATCCTTTGATGGTTTGATGTCACGTGACCTGATACAGCATGAGCATGGGGATCGTTTCACAGTCTGGGGAATGCCCTGACATATGTGATGAAAAAATATTAAAAAATGGCGTATTCAGGCATTCCTCAGCTGAATAATGCCTTCAGATCTCAGAATCAAATAGTTAATGAATCTTAAAGCGTTACATTGAAAACTGTTTTTGTTTTTAAAAAGTTTTATTCAGATTTTATTCTAATTTATTATACAAATTTCTGAAAAAAAAAGAAAGAAAAAAGTGAATGATTCGACTTTATGTTATACAACCAAAAACTGAACCAGTGATTACATATGTATACATTTTGATATAAGAATCGGTCTAACGCTGTCGTTTCGTATTGGTTCATGCGGGGCATTTCATGACAGTTTGTAAATATCAAACTCTTGAAACAACCTTTCAAGTCTTTTTGTCATCTTTATATTCACAAAGTATTTCTTGAAGATAGATTTGTTTTGTAAGACTCCTAAAACAATCGAATGAAAATTAAACACCTTAGTAACATCCAATTCATTCTCACGATTTTCAGTTTGTAATGTTGGATCAAATTACCCTCACAATAACTATGTATTTTAAATATAAAACTCCTGGCTTGTCCTGGTAGTTAGGACACTCGACTCGCAATCTGCAGGTCGTGGGTTCTACATTGGATGCGTTATAACGTGATGGTCAATCTCCCTTTTCGTTGGTAAAGAGTAACCAAAGAGTTGCCGGTGGGTTGTGTTGAGTAGCTGCTAGACTTCCCTCTAGTCTATCGCTACAAAACTAGGAACGGCCAGAATAGGTATCTCTGGAGTAGCTTTGCGCAAAATCTAACAAACAAATATAAAGTTAGCTTTGTGTTGAGTTAAAAACTTTGATAAGATCATAAAAGAGCAAGTCTTGGAATAATGATGGTGTTTACTGTAAAGGTAAATATTAGAAGTTAAAACGTTTTCATCAGTAACAGTAAAGTGTGCTGTAATGGCATTCTATTTATCAAGATCTGTTGGTCCTGGAAACGATCTTTAGATATAATTGAATGATTAATGCATATGAAATCATTTTTGTCACAGGATGAGTACCAGTAGTCTTCCCCATCCACAGGACGAATCCCTATCTGGAAAACATGACGTTATTTTTGTAAAACACTAAGAGTCCAGTGCTATAATATCTGCGGAATATCAGTATGTTCTATCATGTTATTGCACAAATAGAATAAATTTCCATACACACAAACACATGAGTCTCTCCAAGATGAATAGTTTAAACCTTGTTGTTTGTTTTAGAGTTGTAAGTCCTTAGGCTTACCGCTGTCTGACCGTAGGACTTGGTTTGAAGATTTTTCAGCAAACGATTCTACATTTTGAAAAACTAAAGAACATAACACACGCTTGAAATCCATGACAGCAACGACAAATGTAAATTATCTTAATGTATTTGATAATCTAGGACGAAGAAAAGTTTACGTGTTCAGTGTGATTGGTCAGACGAACAAGATGTATCTGACCTTCATTCACTCTCTTTACTCATTGGTTGTAGTTATCGCTAAACGATTAAGCATCCTTGTTATTATGTTACTTTGTGACAGTAAATGATCGAACTAAAATTAAGAAAAATTAAATTTTCTGGATATTCGTAATGTGAAAAGAACCAAGTATCTATTCTCGTAAACCTACGTACAAATCATAACACAGGCCTGCGAATTTAAAGTTCATAAAAGTTGTTTTGGTTTTAATAACGAATTTTCCATAATTCAGCTACGCAGATTTCGAAAATAATATTCATTTTTTTTCTATCACGTAAGGATTTTTTACAAATCGGGAAGAAATAAAAACTCATACTCAGATCAAATAATTATTTCGTTTACCACAATGAACATTTATTATTATTATTATGTTTGTTAACAAAAATACAAACAAACTAAAGAAAAGGAAAGAACATTTATGTCAAACGAATATGCATCCTCATTCATCCTGATTTGTGTGTGTGTATAATATACGTGTTTTATTCTCAAAACTACGTGTTGTGGTCTTTCTTTCAAGTATTGCGTTACGACGTTTTGTAAAAAAAATTTACGTGATGAAGAAAAATGGATATCATTTTCGAATTCAGCGACAATAAAACCATTGTAGACTTGTGTTATTATAGTTCTAACCTACAAAACACTGCAGATATATTTGAGTATCTCACAGGTAACTGATATGATGATAGTCTACGTGTACAGTTTAGATGTTGCTGTTTTTAGTTCTGGGTTATTAAAAAAGCTGTTTTAACATTTATCAGCATCATTGTCGTTAACCTATATACAAACAATGTTACTAAGTGCTTATAGTTGATTATAAAACTCTTTGCTGGTGACCATAAAACGGCTAACGATCATTTAAAACAACTGAGCTAAATTATAATTCACTATCTAAATATGTTTAAATATGTATGATACCAGTCTTATTAAAAGTGTGTGATTTAATTACATACGTTTATAATTAACTAGGATGATATGTACTTAAAGTAGTTTGAACTAAGATAAAAGATTTAAAATACACGAATGTAGGAAAACTAGAGGCTACTTAAATTAGATGTTCAAAACAACATTGTAAAGAAAGTGGATGATAAACTTATGGAGTTTATTTGAGTAGAAACATCATAATACTGGAAGTAGGAGGGATAAATATTAAAAGGAATAATGTTACTCTTGGAAAGTTATATGTTTCACAACTACTTGTAGAATTATACAAATGTTCGTATTGTTGCGTCATCGAGATCACGTGACAATTCTCACGCCCTC
>NW_013667712.1:133574-135545 GCF_000517525.1 Limulus polyphemus
TAAAACAGTATGAATAAGTGATTTCAGGTAAAACTTAAAATAGTTGTTGCGTCATCGAGATCACGTGACAATTCTCACGCCCTCTTGTTTCTAGAACTATCCCGTATCTTGGCGAATTCCCTAGTATTTGCTAGATAGGGTAGGCTGGTATATAAAAGAGGGGAATGTAATGTAATGTGTGTGTAGATAGTGAGTAATTGAACTGCAGTCAGAGGTATTATTGACGTTCGTTGTTATAGCGTTTGTTTAGCGCGATTGTTGAAGTTGAGTGTATCGGTAAAGTTATATTCGGAAAGAATAAACCAGTTTTATTAAGTAAAGACTTGTGTCGTTAAAATTTCGTCGGAACGAAGTTACGGAAAGTTAATTAACAAACGGAGACGTAACAGTATTTATAACATTATTATTTTACAACTACTTATAGAATTTTACAATTTTTCATATTTATAACATCATTATGTATTTTACAACTACTTATAGAATTTTAGAATTTTTCATATTTATAGCATCAATATCTTTTTCACAACTAACCATAGAGTTTTAAAATGTTTCATATTTATAACATCATTATCTATCTTACAATTTTTCATATTTATAACGTCATTATCTTTTTCACAACTAATTATAGAAATTCACAATTTTTCATATTTATAACATCATTATCTATTTAACAACTACTCATAGAATTTTACAAATTTTCATATTTATAGCATCATTATCTGTTCACAACTACTCATAGAATTTAAAAAAATCACATTTTTAACATCATTATCTATTTTACAACTACTTATAGAATTTTACAATTTTTCATATTTATAACATCATTATCTTTTTCACAACTAATCATAGAGTTTTAAAATTTTTTGTATTTATAATATCGTTACCTATTCAACATCTACTTATGGAATTTTACAATTTTACATATTTATAACATCATTATCTATTTTACAACTACTTATAAAATTTTAACATTTTTTCGTATTTATAACATCATTATCTATTTTACAACTACTTATAGTATTTTAACATTTTTTCGTATTTAAAACATCATTATCTATTTCACAACTACTCATAGAATTTTAAAATTGTTCATATGTATAATATCGTTACCTATTCAACATCTACTTATGGAATTTTACAATTTTTCATATTTATAACATCATTATCTATTTCACAACAACTTATAGAAGCTTATGTTTTTCATGTTAAGGTTATAATTATAGGAAAATGGATTGACTATCTGATTCTTTGGTTGGCTGATAAATTCAATGATTTTGAACATCTGATGATTAGCTTTAGCTGACGATCTTCGAGGTTGTTCTAAAAATAGAAATATGGGTGATTGACAATTCTTCATGTTATGACCTTATCCGTTACTACAATGAACAAGATAAGTTAGTAACATAAATAAATCTGAAAACATCTGCATATTAGATTAAACACAAAACAGACTGACTGTACTGAATTGATAATGGGCACATTTAACAATCACTGAAAGTATATGATATCAATTCACAGAAAAAAAAAGTAGAATATACACTTTGATCCTTAACTTTCTATTTTCCTATTCTGTACCTTTGCCCTCTAAATATTTTAAGTTGTATCAAAGCGAAAAGGTAAACAGTGTTGATTTCCATGAACTTTTTTATCAATCTCAAAGTCGTTTCCCCGGTTCATTTACTATGATGTTTTGCTTGTAGTCCCACGATGTTAAAAACAATAGTAAATCTTGAGGATATAATATTTTCATTAGAAACACATTTGTTCAATTGACCTTTTTCAGTTTTCTAAAAGTTTTGCTCGTTTTGTATAATAAATTAATTTTAACATTTGTAATATTGATGCAAAAGTTTGTTTTGTTTTGAATTTCACGTAAAGCTACAAGAGGGCTATCTGCGCTAGCCGTCCCTAATTTAGCAGTGTAAGACTAGAGGGAAGGCAGCTAGTCATCACCACCCACCGCCAACTCTT
>NW_013667712.1:135873-140743 GCF_000517525.1 Limulus polyphemus
GCGCCCTAACCACCTGGCCATGCCGGGCCTTGATGCAAAAGGAACACACAAACCGAATATGAAACCAAAAAATCTCGACCAACTCTGCTGTTTTCTTGTTAGCAACTAAAGTTACTTTGGAGTTAGTAACCTTAATATTTTGTAGAGTGTGTAATAACTTTATTAAATTAAACATCAATTAAGTAATGTCAAAAACAAAATCAATAAGCCAATACCTCTTAATGTTTACGTCTTTACATACTAGAAAGCAGAATCAAACCGAGAATCTCCATCATGGACTCTGCAGAGTCATAACATCATAGTGAAGTTTTAAATGACAATATTTTGTTCCAAACTTGGGAATAGGTATGTTGATGTTATACAGAGTATTGGGTCTATTATATTAAAATAGTTTTGAATATTTAAATCAGCAACTCAAGTGACAAACCACAGCCGATATAAATCGCTGTGGAATGGATTTCATCAGAACTATTATTGATGTAATATGGCATTTCATAGATAGTGTGATGGCACCGAAAATTGAAGTATCTCTGCTCATATCACAGTTGTAAAATAACTTTCACACTCAGAGAAAGAGACGTTAAATACAATACAACTATGCAATGAAATAGCAGATAACATCCTAGACCGACTCCTACCACAGAGAGTAACATCAAGGGCTAAATTAGCACAAGAATTAAAACGGACTTACCTAATTCTGGACTAGAACACAAGTAAAACTTAAACGTTTTATCACTAATAGATATTAATTTCTGATCAAATCAATATACTTACATAAATCAAAACTAAAAATATACTCCGTAATGAGCATAACTAATTAAATATACTATATTAGCCACATAGTGGCTTAGCAGTATGTCTGAGGACTTACAACACTGAAATTAGTTGTTTGATCCCTGTGATAAACACGGCAGATATAATCCATTGCGACATTGTGCAAGGAATGAAGCTGTGCAGAACATCAGTAGTAGCCACCTTCGAGACAAGAGGTATAAAGTCTGGTGTCTTATCCTCACATAAAAAACAACTTACCATCTCACTTTGGAGGCCTTAGAGCTGATGAATACAATTTATTACATGAATTGCACATCGAATATCAAGATACCTTCTTTATGAAGTTGGGATGTGATGGTCTTTCTGAGATGGATTTCTAAAGCATCAGTCAATGGTTCCCTTCAGGTCTTTGTGCTGGATTTCCTACAAGTCAGTCAGCTCAGGCTTGGCAGAGGTCAGTGTTGGTTCATGATGTGCATTCTTGGTTAGGTGGCAGATAAACTTGGCTCTACCAGGATGCTTGTTATGGCAGGCAAATCAGCCCCTGCAGATCCTTCTCTTGGCAACTAAAAGGTCGCCATCTGATTTCTGTTGCGCTTCTGGAGTCTTCAGGGCTAATCTATTCATGGCTTCATTCAGAGTCTGCATGTCAAACAAATAACACATGTTAATCCACGGGTATTCTGCTAGGGTTGTAGGAATTTCAGAGTAATTGGAAATGTCGGGAAGTTTCCAAAGAGAAAATTCTCGGTATAATCTCCTTCCATTTTTGCAGGTATCGCTATAGTGTTAGGAATAAGAATAAATATGGTTCTACATAAGGCTAGTTGAAAACAATGAAAAAAATATCTATTCCAACACTCATAAACACAATAAAATCTTTAAAGACAAGTGTTTTGGTATCTTTACAGGAGTATATCTCATATCAATGTTTGCTACAATCAGATGAAGCTGTAATCTTCTCCTTTTCTTGTTAAAATATTTTCCCAGACTGAGAAGACATGACATTATATAGTAAAACTAGCAATGCCTTTCTTCTCAAGGCATAGGCTGATGGCCACCCTTATTACAAAAAAAGTGGTGTTGTATCTCTGGGAAATCTCTTGACTTGCCGGTGGAAAACATCAGTTGAATGACCTAGTTCTATGAGTAAACAGGGCGAGAGAAACTTAGGGGTTCTTTGTCTGACTTTTTATATTAGAAAAAAAATGTTCAATATGTTCAAAAATTTTGAAAAAAATTATATGCCTATTATTAAGGTGGCAAGAAATATATGTTATGCTTGCATGCCACAAAACCACAGGGAAATACGCTTGTAGGAGAAAAACAAATCCTATATTCATGTCACTAAAAGTTCTTCCTTTCTACCTACTCTGTAGTATTCTCAAAAGCATTGATTTCCCTTAGAGTAATTGGATAGGCTTCACAGAATAACGGGAGGTTCAATCAGAAAAAATATCATAAAGTAAATATGACCTTTGACTAAATTGAGAAAGAAATAAATTGAATACAGTGTGTGACAATGTAAACAATCTTTATTTATTTATATTAACAATCAAAGACAGAGAAAACACAGCATTATATCCACGAAATAATAATGCTATATTCGCAAGGCGAATACGCTAATCACGTGACTGTTGGTCATTTCTTTAAAAAAATAATGGAGATTGTATCCTCAAGCATCCCCTGACCTGCCAGTAAAAAAGATCACTGTCCACTTCTACATAGCATGTTCAGCTTTACAGAAATCTTCCTAACGAGAAAGTATACGTGATAACCTAAGTGAATGACCCAGTACAAAATGTATCTAAGGCGAAAGGAGCTTATCTAATTCCTAAGGAGGTATAAAACGTGTCCACAGTTCGGCACGTTAACTACTAGGCCACGCCTATCCTGATATCAATGTGATGGAATGTTTTTTTGCTACACCTCAGAAACACCTATATTTGTGCCATAAAAAGTATTAGAATGTAAAAATATGTATGAAAGATGATAGAAACTGAAGCCAATTCCCTTCTCTTCTTAACTAAGTTATTTAATTTTTTTTCGAAATCGATATCGTTAAAGTAACACCGTAGAATTACACCACATTAAGATAATATAAGTAATAATAATTACAAGTTTTTAAATCCCAAATATCAATTATTAAAAAAATATTTTCTTGTATAATACTCACGAACTTTATAATATGTGCATATAATACAGTGTTCAGTTTTTAATGTTTTCTTTTAACCCGCCTATTAATTTCAGCACAGTTTAAGAATAAGAGTTGTCGATTTACAAATGGGTTTTCTAAATCATGCGGTAGTTCAGTTTTCTCACACATTTTACAGCTAGTCTTAAGCTAACTGATGCAGATGCATGTTAACATAACTTCTAGTACCTAAATAATCGCTAAATAATTTTTATATTTTTTAAACCGAGAGATGGCGTTCAAACTGAATTTAGTGGGTAGAACTTAATCTTTTAACGAGAACTCAGAACTCGTTGTGTACACGTACATGCAGCGTTCGAAACGAGAGCGGCTTATTGAGTGTAACCGAAGTGACGCAAGCTTTATCGATCCGGACGAAATAATCTAGAACACAACAGAAAAATCGAACTGTGTTCTTATTCTATCGATTGCTTATGAAATAAATACCTTGCAGTACGTATACTACTACATTTGACAAACCGTTGTTTTACAGCTATGTATATCAATATTTAGTGGAAAGCGCTTGATCGAAAAGTTGTCTACACTTATTTTCTAGAACAGTAGTTTCAATTAATATTTTGATAATTTGGTTGCACTCAAAATCTATATACTTATTTAAACATTAGGTCTATGAGCCATTAATATAATCTATGTTGATAAAGTACTCTTAAACTGAAGGAGCATTATTTTATAGTTAAATATTTTCCAAGTAAATAAACAAGATCTCTCCACTTCACAATGTTCAGAGTTAGATTCTAAATTGATCAACTAGTCTAAAAGGTTCCTGTTTGTCTAAATGTGTTTCTCAGTATCGAGTGTGAACTCCCTGGCATGATACAATCTCTATATTTGCAGAACGTCTTCCGATATGTAACTGGAAGAAGTTATTCTATCACTCCTCAGTCAATGCAATTTTAATTCTAAGAACTTATGACTGAAAGTAAAGAAGAATGTATAGCCTCACTCTATTTGTTATAACCAGTGTCAACGAGGCCTTTCGCCAATTACCAGGGCTCGATAGTTCGGCCGGGAAGATAGAGACTCTGTACTGGTTGAGATGCTATTTATATTATCAAATTGCATGAACAACAATTGTGTGAACCAGATTAAGTCGGTGAAATGTAATTTTTATATCATTTTACTCATCAAAATTACGATAAAGATTAATCACACAATATTATTTATATATTTTAACACCAATTGTTTATTGTTATTATTTATTTTTACTTTAATTAACTTTACTCATCATTAAAAATAATTGGCCAACCAGCAACGGCGAGCTCTTTTGACATCATATGGTGGTTTAATTAAAGCGTTGGTGTAAACGGTATCCAATGAGGTCCTAAGGTGACCTGAGGGATTTAGATTATGATTTCTTGCTGGCAAATCCATGATCTTCAAAGTTTCTTGTTCAAGGTAATGCATCAAAGCCCCAACAGTACACAGTATCCAGCATTAGAACAAAATCTGGTCGACTACGCCCGAGCAGGAAATCCGCCGCTCCAAGTACACTATGATCTGCGTGTTCATTCACAGGGATGGCTTTCTACACCAAACTGAATTGCCGCCGAAATTGTCGTATTCAACGGCCTTACAGTAAGCATATTACACATCTCTGGCTTTACCGACAATAACTCGTCAATTACTGGTAAAAAACATTTATAAAAATATGTCGCTCATTGGCATTTGAACTTCGGTAATCTTGAAGAGAAAAAAAAAAAAGAGTCCAAACAAGCACGTGCAATCCATAGGGGACTGAAAGATGTATTTTAAAATCATAAATAATATTCAACGTTAAACTGGTACACAATTAAAAACATTTTATTTAGGACTATATGTAGAGTAGTAAACTTTTTGAAGGCCATAGATAGGCATAAATAAAACGTTTTATTTAGGCCTCTA
>NW_013667712.1:141405-142340 GCF_000517525.1 Limulus polyphemus
TAAATAAAACGTTTTATTTAGGCCTCTATATGGACCTTCAAAAAGTTTACTACTCTACATATAGGCCTAAATAAAATGTTTTTAATTGTGTACCAGTTTAACGTTGAATATTATTTATGATTTTAACTTTATACACAAGTGCCAAAATACTACAATTAAGGTATTTTAAACTTTCAGTTCGACTCGTGAAATCTGTTGTCTTTGGTCATTAAGAATCACTCCGTCTGCTAATCTGGAGTTAATTTTGAGTTCACTGACCAGAGAAGGTCAGTTTCTCGTGGTATATTGTACATATAATGGGCATTACATAATATAGATTTTTCAGGCTAACTAATGTACATAACTTTTTCACTATAAATTTGGAGAGGCACCAAAATTAACTGCTACTTACCTTAGTGGTCACGTAGTTTTGACTGTTTGAACAGCTTTATCAGTCTGAATTTCTGTTGAAAACGTACTCTATTCACCAGCAGGTAACACTGTCACACAGTTGTATTAAATTAAATAATCATAATTGAAGTGATCACAAAGACAGTAAATGATGGAAACTAAAAACAAAATGAGAGGGACGTCTTTCCAAGGCAGAAAGAACGAGTAAAATTCACCTGAACAGCCATGTTTTTTCCAACACTTTGTGGAACTGCAGCAGTTTAAATTTTCAGACTGTATGAAATATTTACACCCTTAATTTTTCTTGGTCTAGAGTAGTATCATTAAAATATTTAATACCTTATTGCCAATTTGATGATATGTATTTACAGTACATCCATTTTATACTTGGTAAGAGAGAATAAGCATAGAATTTGCCTAAAGAAAACAAATGTTATAACGTACTTGAAGTATATCACAAACTTTTGTAATTACATATATAAGATTGTTACGTCTCTGTTCGTTAGTTAATTTTCCGTAAATTCGTTCCGACGAAACTTTAGTGA
>NW_013667712.1:143278-149442 GCF_000517525.1 Limulus polyphemus
TATACCAGTCTAACATATATCAAGTAAATGCTAGAGCATTCACGAAGGAACAGGATATTTCTAGAAAATAGGTGGCTTGATACTAGTCACGTGACCTCGCTGACGCAACATTTCTTTACGATAGTGAGCTATGATCTGGTGGTTATGGCACTCGACTTGCAATTTTCGGGTCGTAGGTTCGAATCCCGTCACCGAATGTGCTCGCCTTTTCAGCCATAGGGACATTATAAGGTGACAGCCAATCCCACTATTCGTTTGTAAAAGAGT
Source organism: Limulus polyphemus (assembly GCF_000517525.1). Lineage (NCBI taxonomy): Eukaryota > Metazoa > Arthropoda > Merostomata > Xiphosura > Limulidae > Limulus > Limulus polyphemus. Next base: position 143,546 of record NW_013667712.1, read on the forward strand.
AGACAAAGAATTGGCGGTGAGTGTTGTGGACTAGCTGCTTTTCGTCTAATCTATCACTTCAAAACTTGGGAAGGCTAGTGCAGATAGCCCTTGAATAACTTAGCGCGAAATTCAACAAACAAACTTTATGATAGTTTCCTTTGGATACAAGAAGCCAACGATGTGATAAAATCTCCACTCAATATCAGCAGTTTTGCTGTGAAAGTTGAACACCCTAGTAACCACTCTGTATTTTTATAGTTAGTGATAAATAATTGTATTTAACGACACTATGAGAGCATTCATAGACAGGTTTCTGTGAGAAGTCGTAAAGTGAAGTTTAAAAAATGTTTTGGATTTTTTTAAAATTTATATTGCTTTCACATAAACTTTGAAAATAAATATTAAAACCACATAAATATATAACTTTAGAGATTATGAGATACACACCACCTTCAGGAATTATGGTTGGACGTAAAAGTTGTTTATATTAGAAAATAGAAAACGTTGGTCAAAAGAAGGGCAATGAATGTTGAATAACTTTCCAGTTTAAAAAAGTTAGTGATATTTCGTTTTCAGAGAATGGAGGACTTTATCCACAATTATTATTTAAGCTTATTTTTAGCAAATTAAGCTTTTCCAGATGTTACATAATCCAGAATTATCATCAATGAGAGCCTGACTACGTCGCGAATTTAGGGTTAAGTTTATCTGAAATATCTTTCTTCCACTAGTTGATATTTATAACTCTCGAAGAAAGTTAATTTTCTGTATTTATTTACTAAAAACTATTCCGTTTATGTGTATCTTTTTTTTCAGTGGGTTATTTAGAAGATTCTACATTTTGTAATATACCCAACTCTTTACAAGAAAACACGTTACACAAAAATAACATTTTTGGTGGTATTAGTAATACTAGCACCTGTTAAGTGAGACTGTTAGATTGTTTTTCAATATTTACTTTATTAACTTTACATATGTTCACTTATCTGAAAATCATTTCGGCCATTGAAATATTTTGTTTTGTGTGCATTTACTTTGTTTTTGATTCTTAAACTTGCACTCAATAAAGTCCAAAACGCATTATACCAAATTGAAGTAAAGTATTAGAAAAAATGTTTAGACCAGGGCCTACTTCTTTACAGAGCCAGAAAGGTGATATACTCAGAGTAACCCACCATCTGGCGGATAAAGAAAGGAGGTAATCTAATCTCGGGCAGTTCAGAATAACTGCTCGTTTCTTAGAGAGTGAGAAGTCCCGCCACCAGGTGTCCTCACTGTAAAGTAGCATTAGGCAACAACTACGTGTACCTGCGTGGAAGGTGTTGTAATAGTTTAGGTGATTGACAAATTTTAAAATCTTGTCAGAAATAGACAGAAATGAACAAACATGAAAAAAAAATCAAACTCCCTCAATTATAGTTAACATATACAGAGAGATAGAAACTCAAAGAAAAGGACTGAAAAGAAGCAGCTAAGATTCTTTTTCCCAGAAGTAATTTATGTTAGTAAGAGTACTTAATACAAAAAAAAAAACATTTGTGCTTAATAACAAATAAACCTTACATATGGTGTTTCAACCAGTCCAAAACAACTTGACTCGATCTTCACGTTGTTTTAACTAATTCAAACAAACCCTATCCAAACGTCAAGCTAATTTACACAATATAAACATATTTAGTAAACAGTGTCCAATTTGTATGATTGCTGTTTATATATAAACATTTAAGGCGTTTTTTTATTTTAAATTTAATATCTGATAAAAATGATTACTGTCATTAGTATTATTGATATTTTTGTCATTTGTTTAAAGATGCAGTTTTAGGAATGTGAAATCAAAAGCTGGAAATTTAGTTAATTATATTATTTCACTCACGCGTCCAACATCTCAATATAAAATAACACTAGTAAGTACCCACGACAACACGTTAACCCCAAAGTTACCTGTGATGTTCATGCAGACCACCATTGCATTTTTAACTACATATTTCTAAATCAGTGATTACCAAACTGCAGTATGCGTAGCACTTGTGGTACGTTGAGCTAATATTGGTGGTAAAAGGAAAAGTTAATGTAAAAATTATATATTTTGTTATAAGACCACTTCAAGTTCCCAATACTTATATATACGCTACACTCCTCACTTCTAGACTCTCCCTCCGCCTGTATAGACTAACAAGTGCTATCTTACCTTCAAATTATTAACAAACCGCACCACATATTATTCAGTTGTGTGAGAAAAAATAGTCACATTCTTTCTATTAATGGGTAAGTGTTAGAAATATTAATTTTTGCTAATAGTTTTTTTTTAATGAAGACTACAAAAAAAAGTTTAAACAAAAGGTTGTATGCGGCCCTGAAAAGTTTGAGACTGCTGTTCTAAACTATATGTGCACCTAACTGCTTATGAGTCCATGGCTTTGTTAGCTACAAGGTTTCTAATAACGTCTGAGTCACATACAAAAAGTTGACCGAAAACTATAGATAATAATGCAATTAATCTCACTAATTGCTGATAGGGTTTCCTATATGCATTTTAAATAGAAAACGAGTGATTTCACCCAATGTTTTTGACCGGTTCTTTATACTAAGTGCTGTGAAAGGAAAAATAAAAAAACATCGACGTACAGTTACTTAATAAGATGCGGTGTGTAGACTCTATCGGTAATGAGTAGCGTGTAAACAATTTGATAATTTTAGATGGTTAGCCGACGAATTCGTTTCACTGAGCTCTAGCCCTTAATCTATTATCAAAAATATTTTAAATACAACTGTCTTTGCAAGTAACCTTGTCGATAAGATCATACGTGATTATTTGGATAAATTAAATAATCTAAGCGTGAAATTTTAAGTGAAAAGCCGATAAGCGAAAATATAGGGCAGGATCAGGAGTTAAACCCAGGATCTTTGGTTAATAGGAGCAGTTTTTTACTTGTGCGTCTAATACACCACACTGTGTTACAATAGGTACAAAAGCCAAATCATAAGAAGTCTACCACAGACTTTACACTTATCTTTTGAATTAATTTAAGAAACAATGAAAGGCAATATTTAATATTAAATTTTCAGTAAAAAAGCCGATACGAAAACATTGACGGGGACGGTTTGTGCTCATTAATATTTCACTGGTCGTGTTAGCCAGAGATTCTAGGTTCGAGTCCTAGCTCCAGAGTCTCTTTTCATTTATTAGATTTTGTTCACAATTTTATTGTTAAACTAGCTGGAGTACCCGTCCCATGGACGAAAGTTATGTAAAGTCATGATTAATGAAAGGTTATCTCAGGTCATGAAAAGTTGCTTCCCTTATACAAAATTGTAAAAAATGCCTATAAAAACTGCAAAATACAAAACCGCAAGTTTGCGTGTATCTCCGCATGGACCCAACAAACCTTCATGCCCAATTTGGTGAAGATCCATCCACAGAGGGCGAAATAGTGGTAAAAAACGCCCATAAAAACAGCGAAATGCAAAACTGAAAATTTGTATGTATCTCCCCATGGACCCTATGAACCTCCATACCAATTTTGGTGAAGATCCATCCATACCCTGCGAAGTAGTTACATGGACAGACAACAAACAGTACTATTATATTTATATAGACATAAACGGTTAACCCTTTCCCACCGGGGGCCTTTAGTTTGTCAGTCATCAAATTTGCATATTGTTTAACACGTGTTTGGAGACATCTACTTGTTGACCCAAAATAGAAGTGCATGTAAGGTAAATAAATTCACATACTACATTGGATTCAATACGGCAATTCATCTTTGAAATTGAAAAAATCCCCATCTAGGTTTATATATATATCTCTTAAATCTATGCGTGGATAATCTATATGAAAAAAACTAACACAACTGATTTTTCAATTTTTTGAAAAAACCGGTTAATAACAATATTATTGACAAAGATTGTTTAGGAACATTCCATTATAAGTCTAAGGAATTACATCGCTAAAACTCGGGGTTCGATTCCCCGCGGTGGACACAAAAGATAGCCTAATGTGACTTTACTCCAAAAGGCAAACAAACGGACAAACTAATAAATATGCATACGCCTAATGAAATTCTCGTGAATATGATGCACTATTATGTCATAGTTTGTTCAAGATCCTTGTAAAGGTGAGGAACGAGGAAAATTTACGTATAAAAGATTCTTATTTTTTATCATTAGTAAATTAAAACACAATGAAACTAATTTGATAGATAATCTGTCGTTGCTAAAAAGTCGTCTGGATTTACCATGTAATAACCTCTAGCCATATAAACCTATACGTGGAACAAGAGTTTACTCCAATTTTGCCCCCGAGTGGCTCAACAGTAAGTCTGAAGCCTTATAACGCTAATAATTGGGTTTCGATACCCGTGATGGGCACAGCACAGACAATCATTGTATAGCTTTATGCTTAATAACAATCAAGGCTTTGAATATTAAATTCCATTCAGTTCCATGTAATCCATATTAATATACCGTTAGATTTAGACTTTATGTAATTATCTTAAATACTATTTAGTTAACAAGTAACGTTAGTGTGTTTTAGATTTAAATATTAGTTCTTACTTTATTCAAGTAATAAAGCCAGTAGGAGTCGTTATATTTATTGATTTATGACTGTTTTAACTATTTCTGTTATATAAAGTATTATAGTATTTGTCACAACAGATCAGTGCTGGAAACGAAGGGGGAACGATGTGATCATTATTTCTGTTGTTTAGAAAATCACCTACATGGAACAAGGGGTCGGACTTTTGTGAGGAAGCACATGTGTACAGTTACAATCGTGCTGACTCTTCCTGTGCCAGATATGTTTTTCATCAAACAGCGGTAAATTTGGCTATTAGTTTACTCTTAATGTTTGTTATATACGTAAGGCTATTATCTATATCTACATATAAGTGAGAGTACCAATATGGCGTGCACTTTTTTCATTATATTTATGGATCTCCCCTTGTTAAGTAGTAACAATTCGAGTATTGCAACAGATAATTTACGAAAGAGTAGGAATACAAAAGCTACTTCCGTAAACAAGAATATGCCACGTATAAGCTGGTACGTAGTTCAGGTATAGATTATGTTGAAGTCAAATTCCATGCCCGGAAATCTGATTTTGCATTCCGATTATGAAAAAAAACAAAAAAACAAAAAAACGACCATGTGGCATGTGCATGTTTGGGAACTCCTTATAATTTTCAGATAGTTAATTGTATAATTTGTTTACTTGAAAGACAGGAGTTTAGCTAAAACTACCTTTGATTAGTTTGGGAATGTTTACCCTAATATTAAAAAGCGCGATATAGAATAAGTGAATTTGTTATTGATGAGCAGTAAACAAATCGGCGGCGCTCATATCGCTTTATGCTTTAGTTACTGAACCGTATAAAACACAGCTAACGATTTTTGGGTGCAGTTCAAAAGGAGGGTTTGTTTGTTGTTAAACACAAAGCTACACCCTCCAGTAGCACAGCGGTACGTCTGCGGACTTACAACGCTAGAATCCGGGTTTCGATACCCGTGGTGGGCAGAGCACAGATAGCCCATTGTGTAGCTTTGTGCTTAACTACAAAACAGCAGTTACAATTTTTAAAATTCAAGAATTTATACATACAAAATTTGTAAAACTGTTTATTAAAATTATCTCTGTAAAAATGATTATTAAAACTGTATCATCCAAACAACAGAGAAAAATTAAGATTTGTTTTAGAATTTTCGCGCAAAGCTATACAAAGGGCTATTTGTGTATAGCCTTCCCTCATTATGAACTGATAGACTAAAAGGAAGGCGGTTCCTGCCTGACCGAATAGTGAGATTCATCTGTCACTTATAGCGAGACGCAAACCATGAATTTTCAGATTCACAGTCCGAACACGCTAACCACGCCCAGCCCATCTGAAAAGGAAAACCAGTAGTGTATAATCATTGTA
>NW_013667712.1:149463-151980 GCF_000517525.1 Limulus polyphemus
GGTGATGACTAGCTGCCTTCCCTCTAGTCTTACACTGCTAAATTAGGGACGGCTAGCGCAGATAGCCCTCGTGTAGCTTTGCGCGAAATTAAAAAAACAAACAAACAAAAACAAACAATAATCATTGTAAGATAAGCAAAAAATGATGGGAAAATGTTGTCGCTGGAATGTTTTTTTTTTTTTTTTCCAGATTCACGGGTTTGAAGCCCAAAACAGATAAATAAAAATACAATAACATTTCATAATTGTGATGTGTAGTCCAACAAAACATCTCTATAGTATGGAGATTTGAGATGACATAAACCTGCAATATTAAAATTGTGGGTACTGTGGCTCGACATAAACCTGTAGATATCTCAGTATCGTGGATAATTCATATTTCTGGTATTTATATGTTGTTGTGGCATGCTCTATCATTGGGTGGGTTCTTTTAAATTATTTGGTGAAAATAATACTATGTCCAGTTCACCTAATCAATGCTTCAACCTAATCCCCAAATCCTCTTGTGTTGGTATTTGTAAATTGGTTAGGTGCAAACGAGTCCATCATTTAACATGGAGCATCCAGAACTTTGCTTTGGACACTCCCTTCTAGTGTATCACACCAAACCTTTTGAATAAGACATATACCAATGCTTGATAGTTGTTGCAGATCTCAGCTAGAATGTTACTTAATGTCATGAAAGCTAGTCCTTTTAAATGGGCAGAAAATTAATAGCTTGCTGTTCACTGTTCCAACTGTTCAGCTTGGAAATGATTACGAACTGAGCCTGGTATGCCTCCCATGGTGCCTTTCCATCACAGCCTGTTTGGCTTCTTGACTGGCTGATGTTGAACTTTCCAGCTAATTTATGGAACGGTATTTGGTAGTAACAGGGCTGGGGTAATCTAGGAAAGTCCTGCAGTAATATATAGCACAAAAGTAGTGGTAATAGGTGTGTACCAAATAAGATCTCTAATTCCATATCTTGTAGTAGATAGGTTGGAATTCTTGAGCTATTGCAGAAAGAGGTGTGTGGTTGGTTTAATCTTTGCACTTAGTGATTCGTATTCCAGATGTTTCACTCTGTTACCAGTGTTCTTTTGCACCTCGTTAATGCCTTTCTTTACTTAATTTTTGTCATTACAGCCTAGCTGTACTTCTTCAATTTTGTCATTACAGCCTGTGTGCATCTCTAATAGCTTTATCAATCTTGTTCTCAATGAGATCCATTTTTGATTTTAATACTTCTTTAAATAGCATGTCTCTTTTTTTAGCTTCTCTTTTAAATTCTTGACTTCGTATTCTTTTACTTTCCTGTATCTTTCTTATTCATCTTCTTTTAGTTTTCTGTCTTATTTCTCTAATTTTCACTTTCTTTTTTTTTCTTGACTCTCATTTAAATTTGTCATTAACTTTAGCAAAGTTTTTATCTACTAAGAGGATTTGGAAGCCATGTTGATTGAGCCAAATTACGTTTTGTTTTTACCAAAATAATCCAACTTCTGAAATAAGTGTTGTAACTTTATTCTTTCGTTGAGCTGGTTCTTTTAATTAATTTGGTGAAAACAAGGCCAAGTCCGGTTCACGTAACGATGACAAATTAGTTTACTTCTTCCTTAACGTTTGCTACAGGCTACTATGACTTGTACACAGTTGTAGGCTTAAGTTCACCAAAAACGTTTTCACCTTCAACAGAAATTTACTCACTAATTTGTACTAACGTGCAAATAAACTTACTTGTACAATTTCATGGCTAATTGGTCGAGTAACTAAATATACGCGATACCTAACTCCGACCACTTTAACTTGCACTCTACCAACAGAAAATTGGCTTCCACCGAATTACAAAACAAATTCAATCACTACTCATTGATTCACTATTAGCTTACTAATTGACTGGCCCACTTCGTATTTATAACTAATGTACCCATCTAGATGTTAGTCGAATTTAATAGATCTTAAGCTCATGTGCTCTGTAGCTAACTTCGAATTAAAACGTTGAAAATATAGCTTAGAATAATATATATATATATATACCTGAAATAGCACTTCGTAACTGTGGGTAATATAACCACAAAAAAATGTGCAACAATATAGAAAATTGTGAAGACTCTGGCAAACAAAGACACGAAATATTATTATAGGAGATCAGAATAAATATATACTAATGTATCAAATTTATGACCCATGGAGACGGAATCTCCACTACACCGATAATATATATACATAATAATAAGGCGGATAATACACATATGTATAATCTGGTGGTTAGGGCACTAGATTCGCAGTCTGCGGGTCACGGGATCGAAATCTGTCGCAGAACATGCTCGCCTTTTTAGCCTTGGGGGGCATTATAATGTGACGGTCAATCCCACTATTCTTTAGTAAAGAGCAGCCAAACAGTTAGCAGTGGGTGGCGTTGACTATCTGCCTTTTCTCTCTCTATTTCGTCACTTCAAAATTAGGAATGGCTAGCTCTCGAGTGGCTTTGCGCGAAACAAACACATATGTATTATATCATTTTTACATCTTGTA